>NC_040028.1:9336658-9389027 GCF_000972845.2 Larimichthys crocea
TAGCCAGATAGCTAGCTAGCTAATATTGCTTTATGATAGTAATAATATAAGGCATGTTGCACAATACTGTGTGACGTGATGCAAGCTGCACAGCTGCATAGCAACATATGAGGAGATTCTATCTTACTGGTTAAACCAGTCACCATTCGTCATTTCCACAAATTCAAAAGACTTAAACAATGGCAACAATACCAAGCTTGGATAATAGTGTCACATTGTTGTGGAGAAATTGCTAAAGTCAAAGGTCAATAGTGAGGTCAGGAGGGAAGAAAGTGTTCAGGAGCCTCTGATGTCTTATGCTGTTTATTTATTGATGCTTGACCAAGGAGAATTAGAGACACTCTCAAAGTTCATCAGAAGTGCCTGAGTCAGTCTCACATTCTGCCCAACTCATCCTGGTGAATAGAGTTTAAACCCCAAGATAACACCACAAATACTATACGCCCAGAATTAGTCAAAGAGAATGTCTTTACTCATGGAGGTGTTATTGTCAACATATTCTAGTCTGGAGACACAGATTGGACCGTCAACAGCAAGCTATCTATTATGTCTAGGAAGGCAGCAATAGGTCTCTTTGACCCTGGCCACCACAGTGTTGAGATAGACTGGCACTACTACTGTTCTCAATCAAAGCCAAACAACTAATACTGCTGAGGACCTCAAGGCCCACACGTAACCTTGTGTAACCTAAGGATAGAAAATTCCATAACTCCATTGACAACCGAGAGAACCAAGGGTAGGTTAGCTGAAACCTAACAACAGGTGGGACACAGAGTGCAAACAGTCTCCACTATGAAAGTCTTTTGTGTTGTAACAATGCTACTAATACTATTATTATTATTTTTCCCTGTTGTTTTTCTCTCCTCATGTTTGTCTCCCGGCCTGTCTCTTGAACCTCCAACTGATCTTCTCATCATTCATAGAGTATGTAACCCCGGCCCATTCATTCAGACATCACCAGATTGTTCAGTCATTACTGTGATTCAGGCCTCTCAGTTGTTTTGTTTGCTTGTACCTATGCTAGTTCTTCTGGTAATCTGTTTTTTTGCCTCCCAGGGTCATCCAACCTGTCTACCTGCCTACCTGTCCATTGCTACATCCAAACCACCACCAGCCTTCCCTTGGCTGTTTTCGGATTTGGCAGATACTTTTACGCAGCCACCCAGTCCTCATTGCTTGTTGCCATCTTCGTACCCTCAGCTAAGCATTCATCCACTGTCAAAATAAAACACACTTTTACTGACTTTGATGTCCTGGTCTATGTTTGCATTTCACTTGCCCATTGACAAGAATAAATGGCTGTCACATCTCTTTTGTTGGATTTTGAAAATTAGCGTTTGTTTCCTCAAAAAAGGATTTGGCAAAGAGAATTTAAAAGTTACAGTTTCTGTTTAAGTGATAAAAATACCTGCATTCATATTCAGATTATATGAAAATGGATGTGGCCAACAGAGTATTATTGTATATTGTTTTAATCATGTACCTGAATTAATAATATTATATGTATCTAAACCCCTACTTCAAACTGAAGAGCAGGAGGTTAGGGGAAAAATTGCACAAAGCCTTATTATGTTTTTCTTTAAAAGCTGTTTTTTTCTTCTAAAGGGTCTATGAAGAAAAATGACAAAATTGACAAAATTATATCAATTGGAGTTTTTTTTTTTTTTTTTTTTTAAAGGAGACTGCGGATGCATGGTGGAGATAAAATGCATTTTGTGTACCTGTAGAATCAGTCAAGGTTTTCTCTGCACTGCACACCTAATCTGAGGAAAACTGATGAAACGTTTCTGAGGATGAACATTGACGAATGTCTGAGCACTGAACTTCAAACTCATTACTCGCTGTGTTTGCTGCCGAGCCTTTTTCTTTTTCTTCTTTTTTACATTTTGGCACATCATCAGGATGTGTTGACTGCTGGTGCTTCCTGTTCACAATGCACAAACAATATTCACCTGAACCTCACAATAAAAAACTAACAATAAGCTGAAAGATGCTAAAAAAAAAAAGCTCCAAAAAGCTGCAGGAGTGATAATTATCTGCCCAACAGTAACTCACACACATATGTATATGCACATACATGTAGTAGGGTGCATGGAATTAATAAATTAACATGAATTTAATTTAATTGAAAATGCCTCATGTATGGACGTCATTTAAGTGCATGTCATGCATAGTTCCTTAAGCCAGCAGGAGCTAATATCCTTTTCCAGTGTCCATGTATTTCCACAAGAGTTACCCTGTAACCAGGGCACCTTAATGTAAATGCACCGGGTTGAGGCAATGAAGCTAAACTGATGGATGCTGCATGTGGAAAATATTGTCCATGCAGAAATGCAGTTTTTAGGGTTCTTTAATGGTATGTTCACTATCTGTTCTCTTTCATACAAGAATTCGGTTAACATCAACACAACGTGAATTTAGAGGTTTTCTAAATTGAACTCTCAGAGGTCAAACTGTCTTTGAATGCATCAACCGGAAGGGTTAACAGTTTTCTTGGAAATGGACCGATGTTTTCAGTAAATCTCCTTTTAGTTGGTTGCTGCAGATCAAGATTACTGGCAGAGGTCACACCCTCATTCGGATATGAAATGTTTTAATTAGAGTTATGTTGGAAAATGTTCTAATGCAGGATAAGAACTGGGCAAAAAAAAAAAGAAGCAGTTTCTTGACGTGCTTTCTGTTTATTATCGTTCTAGGTGGATCTATGCGTGGGAGAGAAGCAGTGTGGAGAACTCGATGCAAAGGGATTGTCGCTTTGTAGCGTGTATTACGTTTATAGAAAAACCTGAAGAACATTCAGAAAGAGTAAATTAGATTGCTCGTTTTTTCTTTTGATATGCTGCTGACTCAAACTGCATGCTCTCCATTGTTGGAAGATGAGTGATTAAAACCTGCAAGGTAAGAGAAAATGCATTGAGTGCAGCAGCCTGCAGGTTTTATAACTGAAATATGCTTGCGAATGACATAACCACAGGGTTTGAATACATCACAAATTGCCAATTGAATTATGTGATCAGGATTAAAGCTTTTCAGAAGGTATTGAGTCCAGGAACAAACCCAGGAACCAACTTCCATTAGCCTTTGCTCTGCTCACCACTAGCAGCTGATAATATCCACTGAAAAATGTTTCTCACATAGATGAAATGCTATTGTCAGGCAAAGGTGCTCAGTCATTATGCTACCTGCTTAAGTATGTTTTCTTTTCTTTTTGAAATGTAAAGTTAGAGTTAGCTGAAAAGGCCTGAAATAAGACCTTTGGTTAAGATGAGTTTCAGAAAGAGCAGTAAGTAAGTAAAATACATGCACATCTCATCCATAACATTTAGGTATTCTTCAGACTTTTTTTTTTCCAGCCACATTTGGACGCTGCTTGAAATGCAATTCCAATCTGATTTCTGCAGGTATGTCTCAGTCCGGATTGTCTCTTGTGTTGCTCTGCAACGTGACATGCAATGACAACATCAAACCAAGAACAATCTGTCTGTGGGCAGATGCTGAATTAAATTGTCTGCTGGCAATTTTGGGGAAGGCTTCAGCTGCAATCCATTGTGCCTGGAACATGGAAAAAAAAAATACCTCTGACACGGAAAAATGCAGTGTAATTGCCATAAAGTTGGAATTCCAAGTGCTTGCTGCTTCTGCACCGGAAAACCAAGTCACCAGCATGCACGTCGTCGCCACAGCAACCGCAGGTAGGTTGGTAATGTCTGGAGAGACTAATCTAATCTGAAAAACTTAAAGATCTGACTTGAGAATCAAATCTTATTTGCCTGCAGTACAAATGGTCGTCTTTACTCAGTCAAATCAGAACAATTTTTCCTTTCAGTCATTCATCTTGATGGAGTGGTGAATTTCTAAGTTCCTGTTTTATAAGCAAAGGGTTAGACTCTGACGTAAGAGCCTTCCAGCTCGGGTGAAATATTGCTGTTTGTAAAGATTAAGGGCCTGCAAATATATCTGATGCAATGGTATGTATTGCTTGTTTTGTTTTTCTTTTACTTTTCAGCTCGACCACTAACACCATGAATTATGTATGTATACATGCATTTTAGTTCACTTTAATACAGTTTCACTTGTTGCCCATCAGTTCTTGTTATACTGAAATATACTGAACTGACATTAACATTAATACAGATAATCTTTAATTAAGTGAATTCACATTACTGCAGTTATATATCAGAGCTTATAAAATGAATGCCATACAAAAAATGAGGTTTATGGGTCAATATCCAAATTTTTAACAGGTGAAAAATCCTGTTGTGTAAAATGATTTTTATCTAGTCTAACATTTGCATACATATACCGTTTGTCCTCTTATCCTCGCACCGTTACATTCTTTCATGCAACATAAACTTTTCATTTGTACGATAATGACAATGACTCATCTAAAAAGCATGAGATGTACCTGATGCATCGTTGGATTATCACTGGGGAACAAATAAAGCTCTAAATGACTCGAGTAAGAAAATGAGTTTCTGTAGACTCCAGCCATCTTCAAATGGGCAGATTAGTGCTTAATATATGAAGGAGGTTCCCTGGACATGATAAAGGATAGAGGACATTTGGTCTGTAATAATTGAAAACTAGCAGTGAGTATTGATTAAAAAAAACACCAAAAGATTCTGACAAAAACAAAACTAAGTAGAGATTTTCCACTTAAAACTTAAATATGTATTACTAGAAGCATAAAGTGTTTATGCTTGCATGAAGTTCCATGCACAATACACAAACCATTAAAGCCCGTTAATAAGTAATGAGTTTTGCATGTTTTTAAATACATGAGTAAACAAAAGGTTAGCAGGACCATGCAACACTTGTATCTTATCATATGCTATGTTGCGAAAATTAGAAGATAGGTAAACATATAAAACTTGGTATATTTTATGTCACTGAATTGTTTATGTACTTGTGTCTTAGTGACTGTTGTTTCTGGGCTTGCATACAAAAAAATATTTTGCTGAAATGTGGAAAAACCTGGGAGTTGTCAAGATTATTTCACAGTACTACACTCTACAGTCATAATATAAACCAATTAAGAGATTCTTCTGAAATGATTTTGGCAATGAATGGGCGATTAGTTTAATTGTAAATAGGAGCAATGAGGAAGTCAGTTAATGGATGCTTCTTGTAAATCCACCATTAACCAACCCAACCCTTACTTAGTTACATTTCCTTATTGTTGAATTATGTCTAATTGATTTTATTCAATAACTCCAGACCAAAATTTTATAATGTCAAATATTAGCTTGAATTTTATGTTGATGACTTTTGAGCTGGAACAGTCTTATATTACAAACAAACACAGTTGAAACATTTGAAAATAATTGAATTTGGAGTTTATCGTCATATTTGTAACCTCTGTTTGAGAGAGCAATAAAAGAGATATACTTCGGGGGAAAATAAAACTGACAACTCTTTAAGGAAACAGAATAACCAGATGAGATATTTCCCGTTTTTATCTATATCATCTATCTTTGTTTGTCTTACAAAGACACACAAACACACACCATCAATTAGAATTATGAAGACAGTGATGTGGTGCACATCCAGAAGTTTATCAAATTTAGAGCTACCAATACTCATGCGCAAACATTATCCCGCCTGCATCTACAGCACTCCCACACAATGCAGTACAAAGATAACAGCTTTGAAAGTAACTCGAATGAGTCGTCAAGGTCACTGCAAGTACTCATGGGATGAGTAATGGACAAGTGCTGCCCAATCAGCTCTATTTATTATTTTTTTAAAACATTTTTACATGTGTGAATCAGCCGAGGCAATAAAACTGGGCGCAACATCAGATCAAGTACTGCTCATCTATCGAGCATTCGGAATTGATTCAACGGTTTTACCCTCAATGACTGATGAAGAACTCCTGAATTGACATGTAACTTGTGTGCCAGTCCCCAGCTGAAACTGAGCTGAACTACATGCAGAGGCAGTTCATAACTGGAAGTCATTCTTAACCTTAACTTTAGAGAGAAACTGGAATAAGCCTCTGATAAAAACACTGAACCCCTTTTCAGAGTTTATTGCTTATATGATCTCACCATTCAAGGCTGGACAACTTGCCCCAGAGTCGTGTCTGGATCCCAAACTCACCTAGCAATAACATTTATTACATTAGAAACATATCAGCTGGATCTTTGGATTCAGAAAATGCATTTTTAGTGTTTTGTGTAGAAATAATAATAAGAAGAAATAATCTACCCATGAATCTTTCAGAGTTTGTGAGGGGAATGATTTTGAGTTTTGTGTTGAATAATCAAAGCAGAGTGGGAATTTTAGCCACCAGGTTATGATAATGGCAGAAGGTCTGAGATGAGTCCTTTGTGCGGATCATATTTGATAGCTGTTTTACATAAAGGCATACTGTATGTAGGCAGAGAGAATAGTTTGCTGTGCTAAATTGGTGTTTTTGGCATAGCAACTCAGCTTTAAGGATGCGGATGTTGGTGGTCGGAGAAGAACGGAACAAACATGCACCCTTTCTGTAACTACTGGTGTGTGGCAGCTCTCGATTTCCACAAGCAACTTTTTGCTTGTTGTTTGATTCTGGTGGTGATCTATTATTCATAAATATATATCAGTATTTGACAGACAGGAAAGCAATTACAGAATGTAAATATGGAAGCAAGACATAAAAGCCATGGTTTGTTCTTGCAGCTTGGGTTATATTGGACATATTGTTAATTTCATGGTGTTACATTGGACATCAATGAACTGCTATGGGACTGTGACATGAATTGTATCAGTGAAGCATTAAAATACCTCAACATCCTGTTGATAAACTGGAAAGAAACTGTCCTCCCAAGAAGAACTACAGCATCCAACACCATCTGGTTATATTTGGCAAAGTCCGTGTAGGCAGAATCTTGGGGTCAACGGAGGAGCATCCCATCGATCCTTGTTTTGTTAAATGAAATGGACAGCTAGTGCCTCTAACAGGGCTTTAGGCTTTCACTCTTGTTCCATTAGGAGTCAATTTATTGTAAAAAGGCCACGGGGAGAGATCATCTCTTGGACAGTGACCACCCTATTACACGTCGCCAGTTGATGGATGGTGTATTCATGTCTATGTCAGCCCTACAGGTTATTCAGAGTTAGGTAGTTCACAAAGTCTGTCACTGTATAATCCCAGAATTAATGTCAGCTAACAAGACCACAGTAAGCAAATAGGTGTTCCCTCCATCCGTCTCTTTAATCTGTTGCTGTGTTTGCTGTCTCACATCACAAACAAGGCAAACAAACAAGAATCCCTGCGGTAGTACGGGTCTGTTTGCTGTTGTCAGACCTCTCCAGTGTCTTCAAAGTTCCATGAAAAAACAATGAGAGCTGTCTAGCGTTTGCATACTTTTGGCAGCTAATGCTGGCGTTCGAACATCTAATTTGAATTCTCATCTGGCGTGGATCGGTGACAATTAATTAAACATTGATTCCTGGACTTTTAGGTTGCAGAGAAGCATTTATGCTGTTTTTACAATTGGCAGTGCTAACAGACACATTAAGCAAACCTAGAGCTCAAAAAGACCCATCTTTATTATCTGACAGAAGGTCAGACGTATCTAGACAGATTTTGATTGATGAAAAGCTGTACATCAGATGGCTGTCTGGTCTTTGTTAGCAGCCAGGGTAAAATAGAAAGACACCAAGAGCAAACTCAGTCAGTAGGTTATTCTTAAAAGCTACATAAGCCAAGGTCTTTATGAAAAATGTATTTTTCTCATCAATCGAATTAATATGGTAGGACTAGACTAGAACAGCCTCCTTAATAAATTATATTATGAAGTACAGCTCTGTCACAGGAACTGAAATTTAAGAGTCAACACCAGCAATGCAAACACTCAGTCTCTCACTCACCCAGTCAAAGAACATAACGCCGTCTACCTTGAGGGTGGTTGCATTGATTTGATCTGTAGTGCAAATAGCTGACAGCGACATGAGCAAAACCAGCAGTATAAAAACACAAGCAGTGGGTCTAATTAAATATATTGAGCTGTAGAGTTGCCCATGTACTAGCCATATAAACTACAGATATTATAAACCATTTAACATTTAAACAAAGTGTTATTGCAGATCAATAAACTTTCAGTTCACTAGGCTATAAACAAAACACATGTGCTCGACATTCACACCACTCCTGCACACACTCCTCTGGAAACAAGACGGGAAATACTAATGAAATATATTTGTAAAAAAAAAAACAAAGCAACAATTCCTTCTACACCTTCAAACTGGCTCTTTTCAATTAAATTCGCTACTTTTCTATCATAAATTAGTTTACCAGTCGAACTTTGTGAAATATTCATAGCACACTGCCAGAGTACCCATTTAACAGGTGATTCAGTAGACGCATAGAGCTCTCCTCTCTCTTATCCCTTTGGCGTATACTGCTAAAAACACACTGTGTTAAGTTCACAGAGGATTCCTCAGCTGCGGTAACACTCCGTTTTGGGGTCAATGATGTGCAAATATTGATGCCATATGCACATTTAAATAAAGTTGTCAAGATGCTTTTATCTGTTCTCGCCTAGACTCCTGTAATGCACTCTGTGAGAGTGAGTGTAGCGGAGAGCTTTGGTAAGTGCTTGACATGTGTCACTGTTTGCAGCCTTGCTATTTTATGTTTTCCATTTGCTTTTGCTAAATGGTCTTATTATGAATGTGGTCTTTTATGTTTTCGGTTGTTGTTATTGCTTCTCCTTTCTTTCGGCTCTATTTTATAGCTTGAGCTGTAGGTGTTTTCTTTATAAAGCACTGTAACCTCTTTAGGAAATACATAAATACAGATTATTATTAGTAAATTGTACATTTTCTCCACTAATATTCTTTCTGTGCTAATAAAATAAGGTGCTTGCAGAAGCAAGTAAGAGCACAAGCAAAGATTGGATTCAAAGACATTTGAATACAAAGAGGAAGAAGGCAAACGCTGCATACAACCAACAACTACTGGCACACTCTACTCTTGTCTTCAAACATGCCTTGAATATAAATGATGGATATGTACGAGCACAACCACTGATGTCTCCAATTACACTGAAGAATATGTCGCTACTGTCTCACACTACATTTAAAATAGTTTAATAGTTCTATTTAAACGGAATAAAAACACCACTGGTATCAGATCTGTACACAGTATCTACAGAAAAAATGTGACTGTTGCATGCTTATATAAAAGCCCTTTGGGTAGGTTGCTACTGGATCAACTACACTGAATCGCCTCTCCTCCATGGCCTCACAAGCTATAACATGTCCTTGGCTTGACTCTACGCTACTCATCACTGTTGTCCATTATTTTTCTATCCACTCAACGCCCCCACTGTAATTAAGTACCATAAGTAAATGTGTATCCTCAGCCAAAAAGAGCGCAGCGTGAAGACCGTCTTTAATGTTTCAAGTCATTAAATGAAAGGGTCCTCGATCCTATCCTCTGCTGCAATGAAACTGTTGGCTTTATTGAGCATAAATTAAAGCATTCCTTTAACTGCGAGGACATTCACAGCGTAGCCATGCATGCACGTGCCAAGTATCCTGGGAGTTATGTCCATATTTACATCAATATCAGTGTCCAGTTCCAATGCAGGAGGTGGTTTGTCCTTTATGTCAGTGATTCTCAATCAGGTGCCACCCAATGGTCCGTGGTATATATACACACTTACTAGCCACTTCATTAGGGTGTGCCTGTTCAGTGTAATGTCATCCAATACAACAGCTGTGCCATGAATTCTTGACACTGTCAGAAAGTAATAATTCAACAATCGAATCAATAGATTTATTCAAGGACAAATCATTGGTATCCTGTCTTGAGATTCTGCCCATATTTTTGTGTCTAATATCTTTCTAAGACATTCTCTCGTGTTGTTCTTTCACATAACTAAAACTACACAAGTGGAAAAAATAGGTATGTCAGGCTATTCCAAAGGACATACTTCAGTTGGTTCCTGATGGATTCTCTGCCTTGTTATGGGTCCTTGGCTGAAATGAAAATTGAGAACCTCTGCTCAGGGTTTGGAGTTCGGAACGTGGATGAGTGTTTTAACTGCATCTTGTCACAGACATGACATTTCTATTAAGTATAACCACGGCTATTCCCTAACCTTTGTGGTGGTTTTGTTGCATAACTAACAAAACTTTGCCATACCCAGAGGTTTTCCCTTAACCTTAACCATACTATAGCTGGAAGAAAGAATTGTTGTAAAAAAATGTTGCCATTGGACATTTCAAAACAACATAACAGAAAAAAAAGCATTGCCACTGAACATAATCTGGGATTCTGCAGAAGCATCCAATATTGACGTTCTCATTTGGAAATAGGCTGTGCATGGACACACAGATGAACACAGTCAGATGTGTGCACATGCATAGTCCTGGAAATGTATACGAGAAAGCCTGCAGCTCACTCACCCCTGTGATTCCCTCACTGTCTCTTTATCACACCAACCCAGCCCGACAGTAAATGAATCCTGCAAAGCTGCAACACAGTCGCACTCCCCTCGCATTCAGAGCCCATATTATTTCAACCACACACACAGAAAGCACGCACACATAAACACTCCTTCTTGATCACACTTCATATAACATTGTGGGTTTGATCTTCCATGTGTTGATCCACGAAAGCTCCCACGAGTGGACCTGCCGCTGGTCAAAGAACCATTTAATTGCAGCATAACAGACTCCCAGGTGAAATTCCTGCAGGGTTTTTTTTGGAGGACATGTTGCTTACTTTTAATTAAGTCAACACCAAGTTCATTTTGAGCAGACACAATATGGGAACATACTGGACATTCACAAACACACATGCAGCCAGTAGAGATCTGTTGCATGGATCACATAATCCCTCCAGAAGAAGAAGAGGACTCTCATCATCACTACACCCTGTTGGTGAGCCAGTTCTGGATCTTGACAACAATCAGACAAATCACTCTTTAGCAGCTCTATTAGTTTTTTTGTTTTTTTTCTCTTACACATAATTAAAATCACCATCTGATTATCGGGCAGAGTAATCACTGTCTTTGATCAGAGAGGGACTCATTAGAGAAAAATAGTGACTGTATCCAACTCCACAGACACGTTAATAAACATTTTTTTTAAAGATGCAGATGCACATATGCATTGTGTGCAAGTTTATCACATGAAATTAAAATAGTTATGCTCAGCATAAAGGTGCAGGCAAAGTGTCTGCTCACACATAATATTTAAAAGCCAGTTAGGATGACAACGGCATAATTATGTCATAACAATTAAACCTAATGTGCGCATATGACACAGAGCGCCTGTCCAGAAACTACTTCCCAAATTCGCTTCATTAATTCAGAAACTGCTTGACAAGCCTGTCCCTCCATAAATGACACAACCTGCCAAAATATATGAACTCACCGGGCTTCCGTTGCAGAAATTAAATGACAGAAGAAACCAGGCAGTGGCAGAAGAATATTACATTCCCTATTAGTGTCCATTCAGAGCTCAGCGACGCTCAACGCCGACACCCGTTTACTGTGTGCCGAACCAGGGGGGGGCGGAGGCGCGCACACGGGAGCGCGCTTCTTGGCTATAGACAAGAGCTGAAGAGGTGCGTCAGTAAAGAGGAGGTGTAAAGACAAGATAAGAGTAATAACAGCCCTCCAGTAACCAAGGCTAATAAGGAGACAAGCGTTTTCTAGTCATGTCTAGTATGTGACATGTTTTCCCTGTAATATTTTATCAGAGACACAATGTTTCATTGTGACCTTATTTGAATCTCCTTATATATTATTCATGAAGCCCAATTATGGATATCCCATATGGTGGAAATTGACTAAAAATAGGATATTTAGAACTTTATCTGTATAGTGATCCACAGGTATTAAACTATGAGGTTTTAAATGAACTTGTAAACACTAAAACCACTCAGCAATTTTCTTCCTATTCTTTTTTTTCCTGATGAGTTAACACTTCCTTGTTATTAATTTGACGAGTATTGAAGCATGAAAACGATAAGCCATGGATATGAAATGTATCATAATAGGCTAATTAAACAATGCAGTGTCTTTTAATGAGGGTTATGATTAGCTGATCTTTGAAGGATTATCCCCAAGCATTTCTGTGGATAAATGAAGCCACTTTTTCATAATGTGTCACAGTGAAGAGGGCGGATTAAAACACTTCAAACCTTTTAGTGTTCCACTCAAGTCTGACAAGACCTTTTGACAACTCTCCGAATCATCTGATGTGCATGTGTACAGTAGGTCAAACGGTATGCAGGGCGATCTAGAGGTTTAGACCTATATTTATGCCCACTTGCTCTAGAAGAGGCTGTGCGAGTTTATAGCAACAACACACTATGGCTAAAATGTGCACATTGCTCACGTTAACGAGTTAGTTCACATGTACTTCACTTATTTTACAGAGATAGTGTGAAATCTATGCAGGTTTCATGCAGAGGACAGAAAAAAAATATGAAGGTACAGAAGAATTCCCTTACTGTAAAATGAGCCAGTTGATATAATTTTGGTTATATTAGGGATTTCGATAATGGTCATAATTAGGAACTTGGAAAACACTGGTTATAAAACAAGCTGGCTCCTGATCTCAAGTTGGAGGTGTTGTGTTTCATTTTCCCTCAGTCTCTCAACTCACCTCCCTCTGAGCACTGGTGCTCTCTGCTGTTTATTTAGCTGGGTGTTATGTAAATGTGTAGTCACTTTGCTTCCTGCAAGAAATCACTGATTGATGTTCAAATTCCCTTGACTGACTGCTAGATTCACTTCATGTAGATTCACTTCAGCGTGCTGTGGGGATTGAAAAGAAGTGTGGACAGTCGGATGTGATGTGTGGGTTGATTCGGTGATGCGCATTTATTTAGCATTGAGACAGAAGACAGAAGCCAAAATGAATCCAATGGACAATTTATCGTGTGTTTGATAAATGGATGATGAATCTCTATTTGTCCTTGGTGAAATCATACTTTGTTCACATTCTTTGAGACAAATGAATCTTGATGAGAAATGTTCTCACCTTGGGAGATTTTGCTCCATTAAAATATATATATATATATATCTTAAATAAATCTGGACATGTTCAGCATTGCAGTCACTTGTCTTAACTACGGTGGTGAAGCGGTATGATGGCTGCTGCCTACAATAACACTTCAGTGCAGCTCAAGCTCGTATTAGTCACTGGAGACAAAATGTCTGCTGTCAAATAATACAGAAAAAACCTCCATTTAATTAAGATGAAGATCGGACGTAAATTCGACCACGATGTAGAATGACCCGGCAAGTCACTCCAGATGTTCAGTTTCCTCAGAGATAAGTTTTAACATGAAAGTGGGAGTTCCTCTGTGGTTGTACAACATTCAAAACAAAGTCACCAGCCATTGGAAAAGCCGGCTTTATAAAAATGACAGACTAAACAGACAAAACAATGCCGGCAGCCACACAACAGCATTTACAGCAGTACACTAGTTTCAAACACACCGCAGAAAAATAAAGGGAATACATTTCTTGAAATACATCTGCTGCAGTTGCTCTCGGGCTCCTCGTCTAGTAGCTGTGCAGTGGGTGGTGAGAGCCCTTATGTTGCCCGAGAGAATTGTGTTTGAGTAACTCTGGAAAGTTACAACACCATGAGGGAAATTAGCTTTTTTTTCTTCTTTGTGAACCACTGAGAGACCATCTGAATGTAAATTAATTAACTCATTGTTTTGTTTTTTAAATAAGATCAGAGGAACATTAAACCTAAAATTATCCTGTGGGGAAAACCATGTGCAAGATGTGTATTTGTTTTGGGGTTTTTTTGTATTGTGTATTACAGCCCTAGCTCTGTAGTAAGTGGTTTCAGTGCTCGATCATATCATTTTTCAGCAAACGTTTACACTCACTAATAGAATATATTTTGAATATTTCAGCCACAGCTAGAAAATTAGACATTTTAACTTAACCCGTGTTTGCACTGCATTCAAAAGCTTTAGGATTTATGCAGAGAGGGAATGATCCCCCCATCACAAATTACCATTCATTATCATATCATTAATATGGTATTCCACGCATAAAATAACATGACATGAAATTTTTAGTAGTCTGTCTAAATTTTCCATTATATGTCATAAGCTTAATGTTAGTATAAACAAGCACAGCATGAAATAGCAGCTCAGTCTTTTCATATGCAATTGGGCTGCATAGGCAATTTACATTTGAATGGTTAGTGCATTCAGGGTGCACTACTATGTTCATTTGATACAGAGAAAATAGAGGTAGAGGAATCGAAACCAAATGGTTGTCTAGTAATATTTTATTTGAATTTTCTGATGGTGATTAAAGGAGCAGTGTGTAGGATTTAGTGGCATCTTCAGGTGTAGTCTTTCATACTAAAAAGAGTTACAATGACCATGAAACCTGACAAATGTGAAAGCCACTATCTAGAGCCAATATTTATTTTCGTTCTGATATTGCAATGGTTCCACATGGTGGAAGAGGCAAACCCACAGGAAAGGCTCCAGGCTTTCATGCCAGTTTGATAAAGTGGCCAAACCATGTACTGACAGCACCATAACCCCAGCAAAGTGATTGTTTCATTGTAACAGTTTGATGCATTCAATAACATTTGAAAAGTCTAGAAAGAGCAGCACATTTAATCCACATGCAAGCTAGCAGAGGGCTAAACAGGATGATAGCAAATTGGCTGTGCGTGAGTTGTGGAAATCTCTAGTTTATGCCCAGGAACATATTTTGGCTTTATGTGCCATTGAGCTGATTTCATAAGAATAAACAGAACCCTTCTCCAAAGCTGTATCTAGTTCTCTTGATACAACCCTGTGGACAAAGCACCTGTAGATATAAAGGCCTCATTCTAAGGTGATAAAAGCATAATGAGCCTTATATTTAGGTTATTAATCACTATTTAAAACATAGTTATGCATATTATATTAAATTGCTGCCATATAGATCCCCCTAAATCTGACACACTAGATCTTTAAGCCTTGGTTTAGGCACAAAACATCTTGGTAAGGGTATGTTCATGAGATGTCAAACACCCTCTATAGATACTTAAATATCTATAGACAAATCAGAGGAAATGTTACAATACCTTACTCTACACTACTGGCAGCCTATTTCAATAATCCTTACTTTCCTTAAGTCTTACTGTTTGCTTAGTAAATAGAAGTCACGAATAAGAGGATTATTTTCTGAAAATGAAGATCGCTTACAGAATGTACAATATAAAAGATCTGTCTCTCTCTCTGTTGGGTGGCAAGAAAGTCCAAGCAGTCAGATTATCGGATGTAGTCAAGCTGTTTTATAAATGCCTTAATAACAAAATATAATAATCAAATTTAGCAAAACTGCATCCTCTCTTTCGGGGTCTTGACATGCAGTTGTCCAGAATAAACAATAATATCATGCTTCATTAACTCATGAAATTGAGTTTTGTACAGGCAGTGCTGAGACCAGTCGGAGTTGGAAGAAGCTTAACCCATTTTAGAGAGGCATCATATTCATGACAGGTCTTGACCCTCCAATTCTTCACTGCCAAATATTAAATGTCTAATGATCTTTCCATCTTTTTGTTTAGTTGTTTTAAATTGTTAAAACACCAAACATTTTCATTTCCATTCTGTAATACACAGAAACACAATTAGGATCCATTAAAGGAGAAATTTACAGTCAACATTGTCGTTGCTAATGAGCTATTTTTTCACATCTTGTCACTTTTGAAGATTAAGCAGCACAATTAATGAATTGTCATCACACGTTACTCAGGCGTGTGAGCTTGCCACTGACTTGAACTCTATAAAATCAGCCGTTTTACCCAGCTGTCTTGCTTATTAACAATTATACGTTGCCTATCCAAGACCATTTTTGAATTAATGTTGAGTGGTAATAATTTATTCAGCAATCATCACTGTCTTCAAATAATATCCACTGCATTTAAAATATGCCCAATATTCATGTGTTTCCATCAACAAAAACACATTGTGAAGCAGTGCTTTTAAAAGACAAGGAACATTATTTTAAGCTTGCAGTAAAATAAAAATATAGGATTTGCGTACTCCTACTACTGTACATCCTATTTTATTCACTCCTCTATATCGTCACGCTGGTTATGTAACAAGGTTCAGCAGATAGGCCTCACAAACTGCAGGTATTCTGCAAGACAATGGACATTTGCGTGTTTTCTGCTATTCATTTAGCAAAGATTTAGATTTCTAAATAGCTCACAATAACAGGGGGTTACATCAGCATGGCCTCTTCACTGAGAATCTTATGTTTTATTCAGTGTTGTTTTTGTGGCCACATAATGTGTTTGTCTTGAAACAAGAGGAAACTAAAAACAACAGAGAAATGGAGCTGTTTGGTACAATAGGGATATCTGAGAGCATTTTAGGTAATTAAGCTAAAATCACACAATACCAGCTTTTATGAGAGAAGTTTATAACAGAAACTCCTGAAGGCCAGCCTGACTGCATGTAAAGTAAAACTTCTTATCTGTTCTTCCGGTGGAGAGACTATAATATAGAAATTTGTATTCGTCACACTGCAGAGGTTGGAAACCCACCAAATTTACAGTATAAGCATGTAATGTTCTCATATAGTCATGGTTCAAAATGCAGGGCAGATACAGAGAGCTCTGAAAGAGACATGAGCTTTGCAGACAGCATTATTTATCATATTTATAGGGAGCTCTAAAATATTGTAATTTTTGGTGCCACAGTTTTTTTTTTTTGTTGTTGTTGTTGTTGTTTTTTTTCCTTTTTTAGATTTAGCTTCCTGAAATCATGGGTAATAATAAAACGTGTCAATATGCGTGTTTATTCACACATAATTTCTGATATTCCCTGTATGAACTGAAATGTACATAGGTGGGAACATTCATGTATGCACATGCATGTGCACAGTACCCCCACCACTGAAAAATAGGGCTCTAATGCCACAGTGGGATTCATACACTGCATATATAGTACAAAATTCTCCATTCCTTCCTCATGAGATGCTAATTAAAGGCTCCTCAAACTAATGCAAGACTGACCTATGCTCATGTTTCCACCTATGAAAATTTTCTGACTTAATAAGGCAAAATGTCTATCTCAAAAGAACATGAGCTGCACACAGGAGGGAGCAGATTGAACATAAGAACCTGTTGCTGTGAATAATAAGGTGTAAACGGTCCTCTGAGAGATCTTCTGTAGTTGTTTGCCATCACTTTCATCTGAGTGTTTGCATCTCTTGTATTCCTCTGGCTTTGTGGGTATTTGATGTAAAGTAGGAGTTGGGTGGATGCATTGTATCAGATCATTAGAAGATGCTTAAGTTGTGATGACACCCCTGCAGAGATGCCAGCCTCTCATGTGTCACAACACAGCACTGGTGGTGATTAGGGCTCATTTGAATTACCAGAGTGTGTCTGCGAACGTGTGACTCGTGTCAAACCTGAAATACATGTTGATTTAAAAAAAAGAAGACAGAAGGACATTCATTCAATCAATCATTTCACCTCATACTTCCTTTTGTATAAACTCCTGCATCACTTCAATGATCTGAACTGCAGTTCTTCTAGAAGGCCGATCAATCAGAGATTTGAAGGATGAGGGATCACTTGGTATAAGTGCATTCAAATATTTTTCTGTTTTACTGAACTACAGTCCATTATTTCCAAAAACACACCAGCTATTTTGCCACCTACACAATTGCATATTAAGAAAAACACAAATAATTTGGACCAAATGCTCCGTCCAGAGCGTGGGAACAGTAGTGAAGGTAGATAGCAAAAAACAACTTAGGGTCATACTTGTATAAGACTAGAGTACGCAGTTCCCCACCATCAGCCATTAGTCATTAAGAGAGACAGATGGATGGTGGAGATTATTTTAAAGTCAATAGGACATGATCAGCGCTCTGGTTCAAAATAAAACAGTCATTGTTAGAGCAATGGCAACAACGACACACATTGCATTCCCAAAGCTTAGCAACATAAGATGCAATGCCCTGCACGGTCTTTCTTCTACTTCAGCTTTCAAAGCTGAACAACTTGCACCATTAGTGTTTTGTTCATTCTAGACTAAAGGTTAAGATCATTCTTAACTAACAATCATTCTAGACTAAAGGTTAAGATGATGTAATTAAATACCTATTTTAAGCCTTCAAGACATCTTTGATGTAAGGTAAAGGATGTTCCATTGTCCCTTTGGTCAAAAGCAAAGACTCAATTTTCTCAATACTTTGCAGTGTTCCTACCCTGTGTGTGGCCGTCCCAAGCTTGGTTGTTTGGATGTATATTAAAAAAATAAGGGTCACAAATACATACATACATATTTATTTTTATAAAAAAGCTAATGCTGCCAATGCCAATGCTGCTGAATGAACATGTTAACAAGTGCAACAGTGGCTTATTGGTTGTTTATTAACCCTGTAGGGAACTGTTTGCTTTTTAAAAGGACCAGTTTGTGTTCAGGACCAAAACAGAAATGTTTATAATGAATGAGCAGTTTGTGGTATGGGCGGATGCATAAATACCCCACAAACTGCATCGTCTCCTAAGAGTCATTTTAAATTTGTCACTATGAAATCTTTCTAGAGTCTTCGTGTCAACCATTCAGCAACCATTCACTTATTATCCAGGTCAAATCACCACATGGAGACAGTCATTCACGCCCACATTCAATGGCCAATTTAGAGTCACTAAGAAACCTGCATGTCTTTGGACTGTGGGATGAAGCACCTGGAGAGAATCCACACAGACACGACTGTGCCATCCATTCTTATTATTTTAGTAATTATAGGATAGGGGCACATTGAGACAAGACAAAGTAAAATACTCACAATATATTAGATGACATAACATAACAGTCTAAGACACAATCTTTTTCCTATAATATAACTATTAGATGATCTTAAACTGTAGAAATTTCTGCTTTTTAGAGTAAATGAGCAACAACGGCAAGTTAAAGTTGCAGGTGTAAATAAGCACACGTCAACAATTTCTACGTAATGTTGCTTAAAAAACTGGTGTGGCAAGGTTTTCACACAGGAACAGGATTTATATGACTGAGTAATAACAAAAACAAGCTTTTGAGTAGGACTATTAAAATAACCTTGGTCACAGTTAGGGTTAAACAGAGGTTGTTGTTAGAAAATTGCTTACAGCGGTTGGTTGGTTCGCACAGTGTGAGTTGGTGTATTGGCCTTATAACTTTGCATTTTGATCAGAGAAAACGTGGGACTGAATTATGTGAATATTGACACACACACACACAAATATAAAATTGCAAAGAAAAGCACAAACAGTTTTGACTGAAATCATTTTTTCACATGTTTAATGGAGCCAGTTCGCCCATGCTTTAATTATTACTAAAATGTTGAGACACATTCACATTCAAATAAGTGACGATTCTGTAAACAAACACTGTGCTCCTTTTGATTACCGAAGGCGAACATCTTGCATAAGTGATGTTGTACTGTAACACTTTCTTTGATTCAAGGATTGTAGCTCTAATATGAAAAAAAAAACGAAACCAGAATGTTCTGGTTGCATGAGCAGGTTTCATCTCAGGAACACGACACC
This sequence comes from Larimichthys crocea, assembly GCF_000972845.2. Classification (NCBI taxonomy): domain Eukaryota; kingdom Metazoa; phylum Chordata; class Actinopteri; family Sciaenidae; genus Larimichthys; species Larimichthys crocea. Next base: position 9,356,195 of record NC_040028.1, read on the forward strand.
ACCAAGCTGAATCACCCCTACTCTGGCTCAGAGTAAACAAAAGCTAAAAGCTTCATGAAGCAAAGCAGTTGAATGGAAATGGATATAGCATGAAAGTCTGTTCCAAATTTCATGACAATCCATACCTGTAAAAAGGTATTTTACAGGATAGGTGAAAGCTCTGTGTTGCCCATTGTGTTAATTATGTCAATTATGTCGAGTTGCTACTTCTCTCAAATGTCTCAGCATTTAAAACAATCAAATCCAATTGGTGGTAATTTGATTAAGTAACTCCTATAAGGGAGGAGTTTTGGATTTATGAACTTAGCACAGCTGAACCTTGTGAACTTCATTAAGCACAGGATTTTAGCTTTTTGTGTGTGAATTGTTCAGTCATATCTCTCTCCACAGGTAACTGGCACCCTCAGTGAGAGATGAGACACTAGGTCCCCTAGCATTCACCTTTTCTATATAGAGGTGTATAGAGACAGCCACAGAACTGATCTTCGAATTGTAATTTTGTGTAATATTATTGTCTTTTTGATAATTAGTCATGTGATGAATGATCAGATAAAAAACCTGTTAGTACAGGTAAGTCATTTTGCTGAGTTAACCTGAAGAAGCTACAGGTCAAATGCATTGTTTGTTCTAATAAAGTCAGTTATTACATTTTAGTTTTTGCATTTGGACCCAAAATGCAGAGATGAAGGCCAATACGGTTTTAATGATTTTATTATGAAAGCAGGTGGTGGTGGCTGAGGGCTGGCTGGTATCACAGATGAAGTGAAGCAGGCAGATCAGAGGATTCACTGGAGAATGCTGGCTGAACAAAGCAAGGCACACTGGAGAATGAGTGGTACGGGTGAGAGATAATCCGGCACAGGAGTGGTGTCTTTTGTAGCAGGAGTGAATGTTGGATGAGACATAGGACTGCCTTGTTACTGAAGACAGCCACGCCCTCACGGCCTCACAGTGTGCTGTGGTTAAGTTTGATCATTACCCTGTATGTTTGTGCGACCACATTTCTACTACTGGCTTCACATGGAGAATCCTTTCACTTGAAGTGAATTAAAGAAGCCCACCAAAGTTATAAGGGCTCATCCTCTGTGCATGCCTGCAAAAAATTGCATGCACCTGGTAGACATTGATATAGTTCAATACCTTACCTATACCTAATAATAAAACTTGACATTATATATATTTTTTAAAACTCAGTACAGTGTAACTAAACAGCTTGTGGATAAATAGTGAATATGCTCCTATCTAAGCCAACATCTCACTGGCAGTGGGAGGTAAGCAAAGTAGTCCTGAGCATCCGGTGACAATGCCAACACTCGCTTTGCATTTATCATATTTCCTGACAGTCTTTGTCAGCCTTTGTCTGGATTGCACAGATATTCTACATGCAGCCTAGGTACTTCAAAAAAAATGTATCCTCTACAAAACAGTTTGGATTTTGTTTTTAACTAACTATTACTAAGTGTGTGGGAGGTTTGAAATGAAACCTGTGTCACTCTGCCTTATGGAGCAGAAAAATCCATGTCTTCATTAGTCTGGCTTTCACAGTCATGTTTAAGTGTCCTTTGATGATCCGAATGCTGTTACTGAGGCTTTTCTCGCATCCTTGTACTTCAGGGGAAGCTTTTGCAATATAAATAGTCAAAACTAAGTCAGCACAAAAATGCTGGCAGCATCAGTCTAAAAATTGACATGGGTATCAGGCGTCTAAAAGCACTTATCAGTCAGAACCCTATAAAGGTCTGTGCCAGTCGACACATTACCGCAGATTGCAGAGGGTTTGGCTTCCGCTCAGCGCTGCCTCCAGTCCAGCCAAATAACGCAAAGGCACTGATGGAAAGTGCCACATCACAAATAGGATAATAGACGTTGCTGCCGCACACATGCAAACACATACACACAAAGTGCAACTTGTACACCATGGTGGAGAGATGAGTCACTCTTTGAATAGCAGTCACTCTCACATCTTGGCAATTTGAAGCAGTGTTAAAACACGGAGGCAGAGGAAGATAATACTAGTCCCATCTGATGAACAACATGACAATGCACGCTCACTCATATACTCATTGAATGGGGGAAATGAGAGCATCTTCCACCACTGATAATGGTTTGTAATGGGCACCTAAAACGCATTGATTTGAGATGATAGTTCTTGAAAGAGGTGGGTGTTTTTTCTTTTTTTTTTTTTTCATTCTCTGCAATATATATTTTTTAAATCATATAGTACCACCTGGCATTGTTTTGTTTCTGATTATACTGGCTCAAGTAGTTTTTATTCCCACCAACTCCACGCCCTTGAAGTCTTAGCCAACCTTCACTTGGCTTTTGGGCACAGCCTCTCCCTCCCTCTCTCTCTCTCTTTGTAGATCAAATTGTTCACTGAAGCCTGTCATTGAATTAGGAAAAGTGAATCTTCTTTTTCATTCCGCATAACTCACACTGCCAACGCATTTCGGAATCAATGACTAATTGGCTTTTGCTCAAAAGTTTTTTTGTATTTACATTCCTCTGAGTTACTCTGTTAAGGTTGAATCGACACCCTCAAGCAAGGGATGTAACAATGTTACGACGTGATAGAAGCTCATAAATGGATTCCACTATAAACAAAATGTTACCAGTTTGCTGGTTATGTTTTAAAGAGTGGGTGTGTAGAACACTATTTTTATTTTATTTTCAAAGTTAGAGAGTCTATGGTTTCTTTAACTCCAAAATAATGAGCAAGCTACATTTAGATAAAACAACTGAGCAGGATTTCCTGCTTGCTGGTGAGTTTTTACAGTCTGTGTCTTTGTGGTCAAAAAGCAGTCAATAGATTTCCCTGCTTGGCATTTTCTGTGACAACAACCAGCTGCTGTGTCAGCTCGAACAGACTGATTTCCAAACTCACCAAATAGTTCTCATCCAAAAAAAACCTCCTCTTTCTGCCCCAACATCTGTTCATTCATGGAGATATACAGTTCAGACAGATGTCACAGGTTTGGAGAAATATTGAAGATCAATCTTGACCATCATCATCATCACACATTATTGACTGGGTCAGCCACACTAACAAGGGCAGAGTTGGACAAAGAGGAATAGTTGGACATATGCCTTTTGCTTTCCAACTGAGAAATAGATCAAAACATTTATACCACTCTCATATTTGTCTGTTGAAATGAAGCTATTGCCAGTAGGCTGTCAGTTTAGCTTGGATGAAAGACAGGAAACAGTTGGCCTAGCTCTGCCTAAAGGTAGAAATATGGCCTCCAGCACCTCTAAAACTCGTCAATTAAGGCATCATATCTTGTTTAATCAGTACGAAAAAAAACAAAACAAAGTGTAAAAGCAACATTTTGTAGTTTTACATGAAGATATGTGTCAGGCTATTTCTTGGTCTTCCTGAAGTTTTGTCAAGTTGCTCCATCTAAATATCGCCTAGAGAACAAGGGAGCACATTCCCCAAAACCACTCCTTTAAGCTTCAGCTAGGATTACACAAGTTAATGCCTGAAGAAAATCTAAATTAGGTTTGCTCTTTAGACATCTAACAGTCTTGTATCACTAATTATAATGCTCTGGGATCAAATGACATTGGCCCAACATGGTTTTGATTCTCTAAAGAGGCCTCTGCTTATCTTGTACCTCCGCCTATCCTCTGTCTGCACTGGATCTGTAAACAGAGGCTTAGTCATAGCAAAATTGCACCAAAATAATTTTCTCTGTCCACTTTCATTTAGATCGTATGCTATCAAATAATGGAAGTACAGATAATGCTTGGTGAGGAGCAGACCCGGGGGCCGGCAGGTAATTTGTTTGCTTTGTTCTTTCGAAGCTGCCTTTCTTTCTGTCTTCACTAAAATGGGTCTTTGCACTTGTAGCAGAGGCCTTCATAATGCCATAAAGCATGGTAATGACACATTTTTAATGTCACTGACCTAAAGGATTTTCAAGTGGATTTTATACGGAATTTTTGAGAAACTGTCTGATTACAATAGATTAATGTCAAGGTCATGTTTTTTTTGCACAGCATATTTTAGTCCGTCATTGTAGCGTATAATTAAAGTAGAAGGCTATTTCAAGTTCAATTTGGATGTGTTCCCCTACTCCAAACCCTGGAGGAACCCTTCTTTATGATGAGCCATTCAGCTGTTCTGTGGTGATTTCTAGTAAGTGGACATTCAGTAGCATTGCTCCAATTCCCCTGATCAGCCAAATCAGGAGTAGCAGCTGCACTAGGCTTTTATCACATGTATAATTATTGAGGGATCGCTGCTAGGTTTGTGAAATAATTGGTTTGCGAAGAACATGAGTACAGCCTAAGGCCAAGGGAGAGAATGGCTCAAGTTCTGAATGCAGAAATTTGAAAACCAGATAGTAGGTAGTCAATACGTATTGTTATTATTAGATTTCTCTCTTTTTCTGATCCCTAGGAATGTTCTGCAATCAATCAATGTAGTTCCTTTGTGGAAGAATGCAGTCATGTCTTTTACATTAAGGAGAGGGATTAAACCAGATGTCCTGGTCATGGATGTGTCTGTTAATCAATATTTAATGCTATTCATACATTGATCATCAGTGTTCTAATCATTTTTTCAAGGATAATTGCTTTCAGGCTGTCAAATGAAAACTCAGAGCATCTAAAATCCAATTTTTTGGTCAATAATATTTTCTTTTGTATATTCATTAACATATATATTTGTGATGAGCTGGAAAACAGGGAGCCTATCATCAATATTGTCCATCCATTTTCCATAACCGCTTTTGCTTATCAGGGTCGCAAAGGGCTGGACTTCACCTGCATGTCTTTGGACTGTGGGAATAACCCATGCACCGCTGCACCACCGTGCTACCCCTCATCAATATTGTGTATTGTATAAAATTAATATGCTGATTTATCCAATAATATGTTGAAGGACCACCTAATGACTTTATTACGTTAGATATATTGTTAAGCTAAAGGACAGACATAGTTTTTATCTCTAAGTTTTCCCATACAGAGCTGGTCTTTGTAAAACCAAAGCCATTAACATTCGTGCAAACACATCTTGTAGCTTATTTTGGTATTTGCAATTGTTTAGGTGTTATTTCCTGGTAGGTTGAGGATTTCAGACATGTGGGCAAGAAGGGACACTGCTCGAGGATGTACAGTTTTTTCTATATTACTATGCTAATTATGTATGTAAATCAGATATAAATCTCTAAATGATGTGTGTAGCGGCACAGAGTGGTTTGGAAATGGTTGAAAACAGTCTATAAATTCATCAGTGTTCCTGTCTGCTTTCATTTCAAGGATGTTCATTGCACACAGCTGCGGAGTGGGTGGTCATAGTTTAAGAAAATTGCAGTTTTCTCAGCAAAAGCAGTAGCGATTGAGGTTTAAGGAGCCGCGTGGGTGTATGCGTTTGTGGGTGTGTGTGTGTGTAAGTGAAACCCAGCTAGACTCACATAGACACATCCAGTTAAAATATCTCTGCTACATTTTACTCTGATAAATCTGGCTTCTTTCGCTTCGCTTCCCATTTCTTCTTTGTGTTATCTTCCATTTGGTTAATTACTGTTAAGCTCACTTCATCTCTGCTCAAATTACATTGCACGTTCCTCTGCTGAGCCCAAAAAAGACAAAAGAGGGAGATAGAGAGGAATCGTGGCAATATGCATTCACAACATAATGCTTATGTGAGTAACCATTATGTTTCAGGGAAATGATAAAAATTTGGTCTTTTTCTGTGTATTCCTATGACAAAACAGTTTATTCTTGGAAGCTATTTAATATTTCACAGATACCAAGTAACATGACCTCTGTTTAACATTGCCAATCCTATAGCAGTACTTTATGTGTGTTTGTAGTTTCTGTTTTAAGGGAGGCTTTTGAGTGAGCAGCTGGACATTAAGGAAGTGCCTTGCCAAGAAAGTGAGTCAGGTAGGCCTGGCTGTAAAAGAACACCTGAAGATATGAATAAAATCACCCACTTTGTCCCACTACAAATGTCACTGCATTAACAAGTGAAAGAAATCCATTGTGGATACATTAAAATTGTTGGTTGAAGCCTTTGTCTGCTCTCATTCTAAGTGTTTATTAGTCTTTTTCAAGATTATTTTGTTCTTTTGTCTCTTGATGTCTCTTCATTTTCAGTCAAAATATTTGCAATCTGTCACCTCATTTAGTGGGGTGTTTCCACACATTTGACAACTCTCAGTCGATATGTATCGGGACATCTTTCCTCTGTGTATTTGTCCATGATGACTATCACTGCTCAGGCAACAACAGGCACGCAGCTCTCAAAACTATAGTATATGCAGGGGCGATTGAATCTGTCAAAATTTATGGATATGGATATTTATCGTCTGTCCTGCCACAGTGGGACATGATTCTTCAATCACTGTCGGACTGAACACGAACCACATGTTGTCAGATTAACTTTGTCAAAAGAAGCAGACATGACAGCCCCTTTATGGGAGAGCGGTGCTCAAAATGTTAAAAAAAAAATACAGCGTGTGCACACAAGTGAGAACTGTTTGATAAAAGGTAACCTGCCACTTTGAATATTGCCTTGAAAATCTTTCCATTGTTGGAGACTTAGGAACCCAGAGGGGACAAGAGATAAAAACGATGATCATTCCCAAAGTGTAAAATGTCTGGGGATATATACTGAGCTCCGATTATTTCCATGTGCCCAAACTGCGAGCGAGTGTGTATTTCTTCATTCACACCGGTGTGGGATTATCTCTGCCTGAGTGGCTTCCTGCTCCAGACTGACTCCAGAAGGACCTGTATTCATTTCCACATTTCTGCAGTGCCTATTACCCAGAAAGAAAATGAAGCAACTAGCAATTACAGCTTCAAAGCCCAAAGTAGTAACTTTCTCTAAGAAATAGTGAGTTTCTTTTACTTTAGCCATCGAAATTCAAGCGAGAATCATGGCTCTTCTTCATCAAAAAAATAGCCACAGTCCATCCCAGTGCATTCATAGGACGATAGGGCAGCCTACTCGCCCCAGTTACACCAGTACCACCACTTGTTGTAAAGGGATTGACAGTATTCAAAGGGGTGCACTTGGTTGTCTCTGATGAGGATTGAAGCAAGGTGTGTTTTTGTTGTAGTTATTAGAATCAGTTTTGTTGTTGTTGTTTTTTTTATCAGATCTCATCAGTCTTTCAATAACAAAAGCAGATTCACATCTACACTCTGCAGCCCTGCTGTTGGTCTAAATGTCAAGTGAGAGGCGCAGACGTAGGATGGTATTTCATGTTGTCAGAATGATGCTGAAGAGAAAGGAGGTGCACATACAAATTGCAAACGCTAGAACAGCATCAGCATAGCAATTTTGCTTTTCACATATGGTAACAAGTAGGCAACTGACACTCCTGCACAAACTCAAAACACTGAACAGATTAAAGGTAAAAGTGTGTGTGTGTGCGTGCAAACTCGTTTATTTGTCAGTTGTTTTTTTGGTTTTTTTTCCCAGAGAGGCAGTAGGAGTCAAAAATGGTGCGCAGAAAAACACTTTCTCTAATTGGCCAAACAAGCTGTGTGTTGCAGCAGCGAGCCTGAGCAATAGCTGTGGTGACTCGTTGTTAGACTTGTTGTCCAACACGCCGCTGAGCTCATTAGAAAGGCACAGTGCAGAACATATTTCAGAAAACAAACACAATCACATACCAAGAGTTGGCTTTTCGGTCATCTCAAACATGATCAAAATAAATAAATAAATAGAGGCATATATGAACCTATTGATAATCTGCAGCTCTCCTTACAGACTTTCATAATAGGTTTCAGCCCATTGTGGTGTATTTTGGTCCACTCTTGTGTGTAGTGTAACTCACTGTGCACTACCTTCTAAGCACAAAAAAAGCAGGGGGACACAATAAGCGACCGGCTGCTGAACACTGTGGAGCATTTAGCAGCTAAAGAGTCAGACATTTACCTCAGAAGTTCACTCTATCCCAACCAATTTACCCTCATGCTTACAGCACGTAGTGTGTGACATTCCTAATGCCAATTGGAGTGACCGCTCAGTGTAGCAGTAATACAGCTACTGGTAGACACTTATTAGCTATGAGCAGCTGCTGTCAGACGCTCCATGTATGCACTGGAAAAGAGTATGCTGGACTTTTGACAGTCAGTTCAAGAAAAGCCATTTGCGAGTGTTTCTGTGTGGTTAATGTGTCGCATTCTTAGCTCTGCCTCTCTCAGCCGCTAACACTCTAAATGCCATGGGTAGCTGCTGTCAGGCTCTCAAGAGAGTCTGCTGTAGCTACAGTCTCTTGAAGAATATATATATATATTAGGGCTGTCAATCGATTAAAAAAATTTACTAATTAATCGCAAATAATTCTGTAATTAATCGTGATTAATTTATCAATAAATCTCAGTAAATTAATAAATTAATTCCATTTTTCTGAGACTGAAGCTTATAATGAATATGTATTTATGTAAAATGATCTAATTAATGTAGAATAAACACAGAGAAGGTATATTTAAATTCATTCATTTTATTGGCTTAAGGTGCAAACAGAAAAAAGCCAGAATGAGGAAATATACTGAGGAGTGCCACACTCCTGTAGTGTAGACTGGGTGTTTTGCTTTGAGGTGATATCTTAAAGTCGTGTTACTTCTGTGGAATTTAAATTCGGCTTTGCAAACTGTGCAAATTTCCTTGTTTTTGTCCAACGAGCCGTCGGGCAACTTTTTAAAATGAAATGTTCCCCTAAAAGTCCGTCCTTATCCATCTTTCCGCCAGACTCTCCTTTAGTTAGGATAGATCATAGACATATATACAGACTCTCCTTTATAGTAGATAGATCATAGACATATATACAGACTCTCCTTTAGTTAGGATAGATCATAGACATATATACAGACTCTCCTTTAGTTAGGATAGATCATAGACATATATACAGACTCTCCTTTAGTTAGGATAGATCATAGACATATATACATAGACTCTCCTTTAGTTAGGATAGATCATAGACATATACATAGACTCCTTTAGTTAGGATAGATCAGACATATACATAGATGCCGCATTGAGCAGGTTGGTCGCGTCTGCGATACGTTAACGCGTCCGCCATATTGGATGTGGCAGATCTGCCTGTAAACTAATACAAGCAGGGCCGGTTTTTTAGCTATGGGCAATGTGGGCGACCGCCCAGGGCGCAGTCTCCGTGAGGGCTTTAAGTTAATGCCTCTTATACACCCATACACACACACACTAATATATCTGGGAAACAAAGCTACTTTGCCACATCCAATATACATATATATATATATATATATATATATATATATATATATATATATATATATATATATATATATATAAAAATAAGATATATATATATATAAAAGTTTGGCTCAAGCTATGCTATGCTATGCTAATGTAGCTAAATTCAGCTAACAACAAGAGGGTCGCCACTACGCGTCAACAAATCGTTCTGTGGTTAGAGATATCACCACAGTCAATAAACATAATGTTATTTCATTCAGCTCTCCTCACTTGACAATAGTTAATATTCATAGATGTGCTGTTTCCATGGTTACCACACGTACAGCGCTTGGTGTGTACTCGCGGAACGTGGCGGTTTGGTAATAAAAGCTGCTACCATCACCTGCCTCCCAAATTCAGGTCGCTATGCCTATGTTTAGCACAATTTTTCACGTCAATATTTGGACCTCAATCAATCAACAGTACTAAGTACCTGTATTACGTTGTTTGTTTATCTGGGGAAAAAAATGGGTTGAACGCTTAGTTACACTTCAATTCAACCAGGTGGCCAAGAAAAACAACTCTAATGGTCCATGAACGCTGGATGTGTTTCCAAACAAGTTTTAAACCCTTTAGACCTGCTCACGTCATCGAGCAGGTGTAAAGGGTTGATATATCAGTGTTGTGTTCACACATCTTGTTCCTGTTGGAAAATGATTTCGGTTTTCAACACATTTTAGAAATAGCAGACTCCAGTAGTAACAAACACTCTGTTCAGATTGTAAGAAAGCTGTGTATTTGTGTAGTCAAAAGCCCTTTTTACACAGACATCCTGCAAGAGTGCTGTAAAGACGGCCCCCCATTACGCCGCTTTTGCTTTTTTACACTGAACCAAACTATGGCAGCATAATGCTGCCTCAGTGTGTGATTTTAAATAACATGTCAACTGTCTGGAAGCAAAAGAAACTCGGTGTAGGCAGAGCTGATCAACACAGTGACATTATTACAGCACTTGGGAAGCAAGGTCCACACAGGACCTTTACTTTGGTCTTGAGAAGCTGCAGCCTTTATTCACTAACAAAACGTAACCTACACTGTGCATTTACTCTCAGATAACTGGCATGCACACACATCCTGCCATGTTTAACCTTTTACACAGACGTTGATTCAGCTCTGTTAACACCCTCGCTGGCATCTCAGCGGCAGAACAAAATCACATGCTGTCTTCCTTTTATACAGAACGATAAGGCAGAATAACAACGTGACAATCCCGCCCCACAGGCTGTGTAAAAGGTGCTCAAGGTGTAATTCTTTACTGATTGCCCTGATTTCCAAGCATGGATGACACCCATATTGTGTTCAAATAAAAGGCCAATTAAAAACATATATTGTCACTCATGATGAAAAATAACCTTTTTTAGTCCCCAATGGTGTGATGGAAGGCAATTTTCTTAAAATCACTGATTACTTCTTCCATAATTTGGGAAATTTGCATCTCTCTGCTTCCAAAAAAGTAGCTCTGGAAATGTATTATGTTCTCTGATTAATTTTCAGAGAAACTTGCTTGTAGCTTTTTACAATATAACTGAACCACAGAAAAAAATTACACAAATGTATTTTGTGTAATTTTGAGTTGAACTGAATCTGGGGCATGAAAAAAAGGTTTTCAGGCACAGAGCAGAAGTTTCATGTCAGAGTTTGGCACCACTCTGACCTGATGTGGTATTTTGATCCAATACTCAATAGACTGATTACTATTTCTAACTAACTGTGCCACTGGAAGATGAACTAGATGAAACATACGGACAGAAAATGCAAGGAGCAGTTGGGGTTCAGGCTTCTGCTGCTTGTGTAAACCCTGTGGAAGCTTGTTGCCATGGATTTGTAGCCTCATGCACCATCAGTTTAGAGAATTGGGAATCATGGTCGGCATTATAACATGCAAATGTTCTTCAAGGCAAGAAACTGAAATTGTACTTTATGAAACACAGGAGGGTATTTCCTCTTTATACTGTGGAAATGAGAAAAGTGCTTTTATGCTTTAGTTTCCCACCCACAGGCTAAAGGCTCTTAGCGTGTGACATAAACATCAGAATTCCCCAGAAGACTCTGGTTTAAGAGTCCACTCACACAGAAATAAAAAGTTTTCAAGTTACATTAATTCAAAGCATGGATGTTTGTACAGATACACTTTAAACCTGAATATGAATTATTCATGTGTATAATTGATTTGGAAGCAAGTGTAAATAGGTCTATTTCTATTTATAATCTTAAACATGCAGGGATACATTCTCTCTAGACCATATGTTATGAGAATATGTGTTACAGATTCACCAGATGCCATTTTTTATTTAAATATTTAAAATCCCAGACTCAAAAAATACCCTCTATGTAAACCGATATCTTCATTTCACGCTCTGTTGTCTTTCTACAACCACAGCGCAGTAGCTGAATATCCGAACCTTTACAAAAGCTATCAATAATATAAGAAGTCACAGTGAATTGTGCAGATGACTCAGTGTTGTGAGCAGGTGTGAAGGGTTGGGCCTCATCAAACTTGGTTTTTGGTTTAACAGTAGGGAAGGAAGGCACCGGTCTGATAAAGTAATCACCGGACAGATGTTAATATAAAATGAACTTCACTTTTACTCCAAAGCACAGCAGTGCAGATGCCCAAGTTTCCAAAAAAACCAAACATGTTGAACATTTGTGAAAGTGCCTTTGAGATTAGATGAAGTATCTGTGAATGTTTAATGATAAAGCATAAAAATCATAATTGGGCTTAGTTAAAAGTTAAAGTTTAAAACATTATATTTGTGATATTGGCACAGTGTTTTTTGTTTGTTTGTTTATTTGTTGTTTAATTCCAAGAAACTTAAGGGTAAATTAGGAGTGTTTGTGTGCAATAATCAGGATTGTTTTTCACCTAAATGTAAATGAATTCTGTGAATTTGAGCTGGTGATCCATGTTTATTACAGATGGATTCAAGCAGATGGTGGACATAGTGTGATATAGTGTTAAAGAGATGCATAGATGGTGGAAAGAAGAGACACGTGCATTGGAAATGTGTCGCAATGCTGGGAGACAGTGAGCTATAGACCTCAGTCTCATGTTGTGCTTCTTTAGAAATAACACCCACCACAGTCAGTGTGTGTTCAAAACAAAAACTATGATCATTTTCTGCTGTGCAACATCTTTTCCTTTAGTTTTAAACCCTTTAACTGTGAACTTGTAAGACTGGAAGGATCCTGCAGTGTATTTGACCACTGGCATGACTACAGAGCGATGTTTTAAAGGCGGAGATTCTCATTTTGTTTGTATAATGTTCATGCACATTCCTGCTGCCCTTTCACAATATCGTGCTGATTGGAAATAATTTCACACATTTACGATCACAAACAATAATATGAAACTTTATCAATGCCTCTGGAAAAAATAAGATGTTGCAATGATGAATAGTAACAGAATTAGGCAATTTTTTAAAGAATAAGTGTAATAATTTAGTTGTATAAAAAAGTAGCAGATGGTTTAGTTCATTTTTAATGATAATTAAGAGTAAAATTAAAAGTATTAAACATAAAAATGATGTTGCGGTATGGTTGTTGTTTTGTTATTTACATTATTAAATGTCACCGGAATGCAGGAAACAAAGTCTTTGAAACTCTTGTGGTCCTGTGACAGCGAGCGTTCGTCTAAGATTTCATGTCAATCCGTTCAATAATTGTCGAGATATTTCACTCTGCACCGAAGTGGTAGATTGGCTGACTAACATACTGAGTCATGCTGCTAGCATGGCTCAGAAGGCAGTGAAAAAATTCAGAAAGTTAAATAACTCATTGGAGGGCTGAACATAAATCAATAGGTGAGTGAATTTATATGTGATCCACTCTCAAGAGACACAGCTGCTGATTTATGTATTTTTTTGTTGATCATATTTATACACGGCTGAAGTCTTCAATCATCGTCCATGTACAAGACACTAATTCTACCAATTATAATCAGATTTCATACTACATATACCAGACACATACCAGACAGGTGACTGTGACAGAATTCAGGGAAAGAGGTCTCAGAGACCAAACAGTGCTCTGCAGATCTCAGCAGCACACTGCCGGAGTAATACTAGTCATTGTTAGCCTGAAATACATTCAAAGGAGCCACATGCGAAATCAAGCGGAATTAAATTATGTGTATTAAAATGACCAGAATTGGCATATTTGGTATTTTGCATAAGACAAAAACATCTCTTTTTTTTATTTCTTTTATAAACTCAAGGCTTTTTGCAGCAGCACCAGAGAGTGAAAGTGCTAATTAATCTAAATCTTTGTCCCCTCACCCCTCGCCTTACATATATATATTTTATTTATATAAATATCATATATATATAATATATATATTATATATATATATATACATATAATATCATATATATAGTATAAAGAGAGTACCCAGTGAGTGACATCCTGTCACAGGACGACGACAGGCAAGTCACATCTTACGATCAGATCTGATGGAGAATGAGCAAATGCTGCTGAGAGTGACAGCTGGTTTCTTACTTCCGTTTCCTTGCTGACGCATTTCGCCATTGTACAAGCAACAACACCTCAGGAAATACAGCAGTATTACACATACTGTAGTGGCTGCTACAGGGGAGGTGATGATTCTGGTAGAAATACGTCACATAATATATATCCAGCAGTGAAAGGTAACAAAGGGAAGTTCTTTTTTTATTTGAATACTTCCATTTTGTGCTTCTTTAAACCTCAGCTTCATAACATTTTTGAGGGAAACATTCTACTCCATTACACTTATTTGACTAAGACTAACATTTTTTTAAATGTGTTATGAGTACATTGAAAGCTGCAGTAATCAATATCTCTCCATTAAAGCAACATTGTGTAGAAATTGGTAGCTTTGTGATTTCAAAGTAGACAAACTCACCCCTTGTGCAGTTGTCATTAACAGGGAAATTAGCTATAGAGACCAAAACCGGGCTGTAAACATGTTTATTTCTGCTGTGGAGTTGGACATTTTAATACGGGTGTTTTTGGAGACTGACTCTGTCTGTAGTCAGCTTCATGTTTGAGGAACTGGAATTGGCTCCTCTTCTTTGTCATGGAGGTTGCCATTTCATCTGTCCTCTGTCCAAGATGAGCATAAAGAAGTAGAAAACCGAGCAGAGTGAAAGGCCAAGAGCCGGCTCCTAACCGATAGGCAGCTGCTGAGGCCAGGGTAGCTTTAGTTAGAGAGAGTGGAGGCAGAGCCGAGCCTTGACGAGTACCACAGAGAGTAGAACTGGTGTCGTGCCAGAACCAAAGCTGGGCAAGCGAGCAATGTAACCAGGCGCAGGAGCATCTATGGACATAATGGCAGAGGTGAAGAGGATGTTGAAGAAGCATGCTAAGAAGAGAAAAAGAAAGAGTGACAAGAGGCTGCCAGACAAGAGTAAATCTGCGACTGACTTTTAGTCATTGGCGAGACTTTTGTAAGACAGATGCCCAGCTAGGCTTGTTGTAGTTCTGGTGTTGTGTTTGTCTATACTGTTTGTTTCTGTTCTGTCTCTACCTGTTTGTCTGTTACCTTCCCCTCCCCCCTTACACTCTGTCACCTCTGCTGGATCCAACTACCACTCCACACCTGCCCTGCTGCTACAATCAAGCCACCTGGTTTCCGTCAGCTCATCACCCAGTCTGCATTTAGTCCTCGTCCCTACGTTCAGTCTCTGCTGGATCATCACTCAGTATGCGTGGTTTGTCTGAAGAAGACCTCTTGCCGAGCTCAGCCTTTTGAACCAGTACTCAGCTAGTCGGTTCATAATCTAAACCTGTTGTCTCTTTAGTTCCTGTCCTGTTTGCCTGTCTGCCATCCCAGCCATCACCTCAACCCCTCCTGCAGCCATTTCCCCCCAGGACCCACTCTCTGCCCATCACCCCCTTTGGACCAGCACCCCTCCTTCCATACACCACTCATTTTGACATTTTTTTTTTACAGTTGGTGTCTCATTCGGGTTCCTTTGCTAAGTTGTGACACTTGTTGCTGTTAAACTAAGTAATACTAGCTGGCCGCTGTGTCGGGTGTTGGTGCACTTGCTTGATGTTTGGCTGTTAACAAAGTTGTGGACTGGCAAATAGATAACTGTCTATATTTTAAAGTGGTATTGCAATGTGAAACTGGGAGGCGCTAAATTGCGAAAGTACTCGTTTCTAAGAAGTTTTTTTTTTTTTTAAGAGTAGTTGAAAAGTTGTAGCACACTCTGCCGCAATTCATAGTGTACAACAACATCAGCTCAGGTCAAAATTACCAATCTTTACTTTCTCCACAGTCCAAAATATATACTTGGAGGTACAGTTTAATAGCCACCATTTAAGCCCACACAGTCTGAAATAGAGGGGCTGAACCTTCTGGTGGTGTCTTCAGTTTTTATGATGTTTGTGTTAATTCAATATGTCTTGGAATGGATAATTCAGTGTAATATTGTTGTTACTTTAATAGTTATTCTTGATTTCAGTGGAGCCTAACTTCAGTCTTGATGAAGAAAGTCCAAAACATCAGCATGGGTGTCAGTCACAATCAGCTTGTGACATTCCTTCGTTCACTTTCATCAGTTCATTGCTGTCGTTATCTGCTCCTAGATTTGTTCCTCATGCTGGCTCGCCCCCTCTCAACGTTACATCAGCTCACCTCCCCTAATTCCTTTTCTTTTCCAATTGTGTCCGACTTCAAATTGTCTTCGCCCTTCTTCTCCCACTTCTCACTTACACTTCAAAGTCTCCTGCACTCTTGGCCATGAGCTTATTCTCAATTTTCTTAAAGTGCTCTCAAGTGTTCCTGCTCTCTGGCAGAGCCACAGATAAGCTAGAAACAACAATGCCTGGACATAGTCTAGTTCACTTGAAAGGATCAGATAATCAACCTTAGAACACATATAGATAGAAATGCATTGCATTTATGATATTTTGATGCAATTTGCAGCAGGACCATACTCTTGTTAATGTAACTGCCTCGTATGTGTGTCAGTTAATGGACTGTGTTGACTTCAGTCTCATCATTTGTTGCAGGAAATATGTGAACATTTAAAAAGTATGGATTGGAACCACCACTTTCAAAGTGACTGACGGTCGAAAGCTTGTTTGAAATGTTTCATCAAAACAGTGCAGGTGCTGGCTTATAATAATCCCATGTTCCACTGAGCGTTTGAGGAAAGCAAATCTCCTCTCTTTGCTGTTAAAGGATCAGATATTGTGTTTTTTTTTAATGCCGTTTTTACAGCTCCATTTTCTTTGTCTGCTGCCATTGAGATTTATGCTGAATGAATATTAATTAAAGTTTCTCCTCCCCACCAGAATTGTTGTTTTTAATATCTGGTATGCACCTGCTCCTCACACAAAGCTGAACCTCCCACAAATCCCATGAAGTTTAGTAAAGCCAGAGGAATGCCTAAACTGCCATCATCACATCCCTGAAATGTAAATACACTTGGAGAGAGAGACACAGGTACTATCTACCTCAACAGTCAAACTGTGCTGCAGGCATGGTGCAGTTTGATAAGAAATGTAATAGGAACAAAATGTAAAAGATGTTTGGGAAATCTGGAAATCAATGTTACTGGCATCCTGCAAAACAGTTAATTTAGACTATTTTATGCATTTTTTTGGAATCATCAAACAGTTTGGTTACAAATAAGGTTCTAACTATCTATATGAAAATTCATGATTTACACAATCTAAAGTAAAAATTTCCATGGTAAAAGATACTGCAGTAGTCTGTCTCCACACCTCCGGATAACTGCCTACATCATTTTATCAGCAATTCAAATAGTTCTGGTGTACTTCTCACTGACCGTTTCCAGCCAGAGACAGAAAAAAGGTGGCAGGATAATTGCTGTGAAAATCGTTGTTAACTCTTAAAGTGCATATTTCTTTGATGGACAACTGCTCCTATAGCAACCGCATATGCAGCTTCTTTGTGGACTGACAATTGAGGGCATTCATGGTTGTCCCAAACGGCCCCAAACAGCTAACATGAACATGATATTGGACTGGGTAATGAAGTGGATTCAAATTTAAGTACATGTTGCCAGTAAGAACAATTTGCTTCCTACATGACCACCAACAGAACCTTGTTGTCTGAGTAACTTTAAAATGACTTTTTTTCCTATGATGTTTGTGCCTTTTGGTTATGACGTACATTATTTATGTGGAAACAGCCTCACGGCTCTGGTTCAGGTCTTGGCTTGCTTGCAACGATCAACTGGTTTTGTTGCCATGAACACCACAGGGCTACAGTTACAGTACATTTAAAACATATGTTGAATAGAGGTTGCAAAGTATCTTACTTTGAGGAATGTAATATATTTTCAGCGATTTATTTTATCACCATCTATTCACCCTTTTAGCACACAGAGGCTCTGAGAGCTTTCCTTCAGATCCCTTCTCTCGCTGAGATGTTTTGATTGACAAATGCTGCTGTGCTGTCTGTTGTTGTCATAGTGACTCAGTAACTTTTGGCATAGTCTGTAAAACGAGGGTGTTTTTTTTTTTTCCTTTTTTTTTCACCCCAGCGAGACATCAGGGAAGCGCCAGTACAGAGGATGATAGCACAAACACATACATATTTACAGATAAAGTGGACAGAAAGATGACTCCAAATGAATGCTAATGTTTCTCCATCTCTACTGGATGCGTAAATATGTTGAGCCCTTGCCATTGCATGTCCAATATTCACTCTCCTTTTACCTCTAAGATGCTAAAAAGTGTCACTTTAGAGTCAGGTAATGATTTTCTATGGGTTCAACAACTACCAGCAACAACTTTCATCATCACCATCATTATTTTCCCCTGTCTTTGCGTCAGAGTGACTAATGGGGACAACACGTTTTTGAACAGGCTACAACATAATCCTTAGGGGCAATTGCGCACCATCAAGATACTTCCATTGTAAGTGCCAGTTTTTGACACTAACCGGCTCAGATTGTCTCCCCTTTAGAAGGTAGGATACACACGATGTACACACAATGTACAGCTAGTAGGCCGTGAGGAGATATTAACAGAATTTCATAAGATGTGTTTTGATCTTTAATTATAGAGGTCGCCGTCTTGAAAACCTACACTGGCAGCCAGACTTGGAAAAATTGTTGGTTGAAAGTGCAGTGGTCCCTAAATAACATTAGATGACAGCTACAGTTTTAGTTCAAGAAATACCTTAAAGGACCATTGAGTAGGATTTAATATAATCTAACATTATAGTTGTGGATTTGTACAGTGGCTGCAAAACAAGGGAAAGGCTTAATATAGAGACGGTTTGTCTGTTCTGGGCTACTGTAGAAACACAGCCGTTCAACATTGCAGACTTCATGCTGCGTCTATAGATAAAAGTCTCATTCTCAGGTAAGAAAAACGTAACAGTTCTTATTTTCAGGTGATTATACACAATGAAAACATAGGTATGCATGTTATATTTAGGGATGGGAATTGATAAGTTGAATTGATTTTTATGATTCCGGTTCCATTATTGATTCTGCTTAACAATTCAATTCTTTATCGATTCTCTTATCGGTTCTCATTTGGGAAAAAAAGGAGAACAAACAGTTTGATCAGCATCATCTAGAGGAGGTAGGGAACTGGAGCGAGTACTAGTACAGCTGCCAGCCTGTGAGCCAGCCAGACTCTCTCTCTCTCGTCATGGTCATCTTCTAAATGTAACGGAGAAGGCATTCGTTTAATGTTAACTGTTATAGCTTGTTTTACAAAGAAGCACATCGCACTAACATGGTAGGCCGTGTGTTACCTTCCGTAGTACCGCAGAGGTGGTCATAGCCTGGCTGCTGCCGCTGCTGCTAGGTTGAGATTCATCTCCAGTCTGAAGCGTGTCAAAAACACGACATTCATTTAAAAATATTGCATGTTGTGTCCGCAAATGTTTCTGCATGTTCGTCATGTTCCCTCCCAATGCTGTTATCTCCACTTTGCAATGATTGCAAGTCAAGCTGTTGCCATCTGTTTTGGTAAAATGCAGCCAAACTTTGGGGTGTTTGAACTGAGTGGGTGCCATTGTTTACTACTGATTGCACTGCACGTGCAAAACTTGCGTAAGTTACGTGGCGTAATTCGTGTTTTCTGGAATCAATAAGAGAATCGTTGGATAAACTGCCAAACGATTCAATGGAATTGAAACACACGGAACCGGTTCTCAACAAGAACCGGTTCTCGATTCCCATCCCTAGTTATATTCCATCTCTGCCGCCAGAAATCATACACACTGCACCATTATAATCAAATCTGATATTGCGTACTATCAAAATAAAAGTCACAGTCTTGAAGATAAAGTGTAACTAAACTTTTAGATCTTAAAAACAATTCCTGTAACTTAAGTTAATACGCAACTTCTTTTGCTGTCAAACAGTTTATAATAATAATTATGTATTTACTGCCACGTGGTGCACAAACGCATGTGTAGGAGGGGCAACCTTCTGTTTGCTGTTGGTTGTTGTGACAAAAAAGTCAATCAACTTCTCTCCAATTTCTACTGCCACTTTTATTTATTTGCACTGAGCCATAAACACAATTGTGCTTATCCCCATGCTGCCATCTTTCTAAAACAAAGAAAACATGAAAGCAGATGGCAACAACAGTGCAGCATTGATTCTCTGAATCCGATTATTTATACGTGTGATGCTGTCGCAAACTACAGATGGATTATGTCCGAACAAATCTGTAACAGCCACAATAGCATTGAAGCTGTTATTTACCCAACATGCCAAGATGTGATATTCTCACGACTATACAACAATTTTTAGTCTGTGAATATATTCTAAATACGTTTACATATATTCTAAATGTGTTTACAATTTCATCTCAGGAGGCTGCCATGAAGCTTAATTAAGAAGAAACTTGTAGGTGTGTTACCCAGAGGTGATGGCTGCATGGCATGAAGGTGAATACATAATGAAAGCATATTAATTGTGCTGTTGATCATTCTATTTACACAGCTGCTTATTCATTATATCAAAGTTTTGAAGGGTCCTCATAAACATCAAACACTTTGCTGTCAGCAGCTTGAGTGTGTACAGAGCAGTCAGCTCACTTCCTTTCAAATACAGCCTTGCGGAGGTGGCCTTCAAGGCGACAGCAGCAATAGAAAGTAGCCGAGGTGAATAAGTAGGATGGCGACTGATATGAAAATATCTGAATTTCGCTGTACTGGCCCTTCTGTGGTGCGTTTAGATGATCTGTGTAAAGTCGGACAATCTGACCAATGATCTCAAGTTCATGCTGCTACTCTTTGAAGCTTTTTGGTTACAGTCCTGATCATCAGGCCAAATTAGCCTTCATTTGGTCCTTCTCTCTGATCTCTGTGTCTGGTCCCGTCTTTTCTCTATCAGCCCTCGGAGACCTGCTCTTTTCATCACCAGGGCTGTTTGATCTGAGCTCTGGTCTTTACGACGCAGAAAGAGACTCACAAAGAGAGCGAGAGAGGACTCATTGTTTTCAAATTTTATTGTGCTGCCCATACTGACATTTGCGTTATTATCTGTGTCATTATCCCTCCTTTTAATTTACTTGCTGTGTGGCTTTTATCGTAGCGACTCTTTTAATTTAGCAGGGAGAAGCCACAGACATACTGAAATGTAATGCTTTCTCATGCTTCCTGCCTTCTTGTCACTATAGACAAGACCTGGCCTGCATATTAAAACCAGAGCTGTACCACTACACTGCCTCGCCTGCTTATCAGTGTACCAGCACCAGACCCTGTGTCTGTCAGTGTCATCTGTTTGTGCTTAATCTGCCCCCATGGCACCATCAAATAGTGACTCAGGGGCATAGAGGTCCATTGGTTCAGTTAATGCCATGTGGCCAGAATGAGTATTGGCTTGTTTCCTCTAAATCCTGAGCTGGTACTTTTCTTGGAACCAAACTTTTAAGGATTTAAGAAATTGTTTTGAAGATTAATTTTTGAATAAGAGAATCAGTGGGCTTTTTAAAAAGATACCTGGGGCAGTAGTAGTGCAGTTTAGCTGGATAGAGACCAATTCATCTACTGGGTACCTAACTATTTCTCCTTTTTCTTCTGAGCAACATTAGCATTAGCTGGGAGTCGTGTTTTTCACCACCTGTCAATATGTATTCTTCTTTTAGCTCTTTTTGTCTGTTCTCCACCAGCTCCTGATAAAATACCTGACTCTTTATTTTCACCGCCTTTCACCGCTTCCTTTGCTGATTGGTTGCTGGACAGGTGGCATACATATTTTGCTAAAAACAGATCAAAACAGGGTTCATTAGAGCTCTCTAACAGAACAGAAAGAACAAGAGTGAATACTGGACTTACATTAAAAAGGACCCAAATGAATGCTACCGTTTCTTTAGAAATGCCTGATTTGTAAATAAGCAACTGTTTGGTAACAGGTTCATCATATGACTTAAATGGTGATGTAGAAAAAAAGGAAGAATTGATGGCTTTGGTTTTGGGTCCTCCCTCTTGGGGCCTGCAGTGTAGACTATGCACTTAGAGAGCAGATAATGTTTTTTACATTTTTAAAGAGCTGCGTGAAACACAAAATGACACTACAGCACCGTCTTTAACACATTCGCTCATAGCTGTCAACCTTCAGACACATAGTATAGTATGGGTGTCCATGTAGTGGTTTGAACTACGATGTCATTGCTGGGACAGAGTGGAGCTGAACAGAGAGAAACGTCACGCTTCTCCAAAAAAGACCCTTTTCCCAGACTCAGTCACTGTGTGCTACTTCTAAAGTGTTTCAGAGAAGGAGAGATGGGACAATGCTAATCTTACTTGCATCGCATACTGTCATTTCTCGTTTTTAATTCAGATTACATTATTAATTATATCTGACTGAGCAAGGATCCATGTGAGGACTCGATTTTAAAGCCTTTTAACTTTTAAATCTTTCAATTTCAGAATAATTTAATATTTGTTATTTAAATACAACAATCTAAGTTTCGATTGCATCTTTTGTGATTATGTAGTTGTACTTATATGACTCTCCTGTGCATACCTACTGTTACTTTCCAAGTTCCACCTGCTTACACTTACCTGGTTACTTACGTTTATCGCCCATTTAAATTCAACATTTATTTCAATGTAGGCTAATTGCTTAAAAGCTTTAATCTGTCTAGTTATTAGTGCCTAATTGTATATTTATTGACTATACTGACTGCACACCTTTAGAGTTTACCCACTTTTACTAGGACGCTGTAAAACGGCTACCAACAGTTGTTCTATGTATTCTTGTCTGGTGCTGATTTTATTTTACTTTACTACTATATTTGAGCTCTGTACTACTTATGTCTTGAGCTGATTTGACTCCTTATTCCACCTTTAAGACTAAAAAAACTAAAGAAGAAAAAGGACCAGACAGCAACAGAAATCTCTAATGGGGGGAACTTATTTCAAGTTTGCAAGCAGTTTTGTTGATAAACTAGGGCCCATCACTCATTTAATGACAAGCTGATTGAGGAAATATTTTTTGAGCTTTTAAAATTCAGTAAACTATTATCTATATATAATTATATTGCCAATATTGATATCAGTGCTCTGGGGCGTTTGCTTTACTATGACAATGTGCAAAGGAAATACTACAATATAAAGAGCCTAAATGTCGCTGTTCCATGTATAAAAACACCAAAAAATTTTTGCTGCGCATGAGAAGCAAAAAAAAAACTCTGAACACCAACACTGTTCTGTCTTTAAAGGTTATTATAAACATATGTGCTAACCGGCTATGATTAGCGAGGTAATCACAAATGTCTGCAAATGATTCAACTGGTGGCAAATTGAATCAAAAACTGAAGTGGATGTAACCCATTGTCTGCTCAATTTATTGGGTCGAACAGCAGGCCCGGACAGAAATGATTATAGGTGTGCCCGTGTGTGTGTTTGTGTGTGTGTGTGCGTCCGTCAGACTGCTCGTGGAGGAGTGTATCTGTTCTTTACCTTTGCAATGGGTTTGCACCGCTCCCCATGTTAGGGTGCGGACCACACCACAGTTGCAGGATACGAGTCTGTGAAATACTGGCAGGAGCATCTCCGAGCTAGAGAAGCAGAAAAAGAGAGAGAGAGACCTTATTATAGTATTAACCAACATGTAAATGTTTCTGGTTGCACATAAGGTGGACCTACCATCAAAAAACTGCTATTACATTATCATTGTATCACGTAACCCTGGTAACATTACCGTTAACTGCTAAATTTTTGAATGGCGGTGAGATGTATGTTGACACGTGCTGAGAAACTCGTTGTGCAGTTGATGACACGTCACCTTTATTCATCTTACTAACATTTATCACGCTGACATGGTAATGCCTACAATATTTTTTATTATAATTATTGATTATCCTTCCATATATAATTATTTAATCGTTGCCAGAAAAAGTCTTATAACATCTTGTAATGCTTTTTGTGTAAGAATCACTCCGAGCTGGAGTAAAGAACAATTAGCACTGTTGCGTAAAACGATTAACCGATTAACTGACTATAAGAATGTTCTGACTTAGTTTGAGGAACAGTGCGAGATTATTGAAGGCCTGTAGAATAACTGTCACAACATACCATCACACCATAGCACCTGGCCATCATGCCATATTAGGCTTGCTGGTTGCTGTAGTGCCAGGAGGGTGACGGGTAATGTAGAACTGCGGTGGGCGCCATTGCCAAGGGCGGTTGCCCAGGGATGAGGTGGATAGGGCATGTGGGATCGCTTGGAGACTGGGCCCAGGGTCCACCCAGATGATACTGATGGAATTAATATTGGTCAGAATATGGACCCGAGAACAAAACATCCACAAACAAAGACATGGAAGCAGATTGATAGCTCTGATCTGAGACCAGCATCAGATGAGGTTTTTGAAACTATATTAATAATTGATTTTAAATGAAAACAGCAGCTGTGTTGGGTTTAAAGATCTGAGATTGTCAAATTGCTTCTGACTAAAAAAATCACTTTCAGTAACACCAAACTTTCCTGGCTATGGCTAGTTTTTTTGTATCTCTCGATCCATGAAATATAATGTAACATTGCCTCTCAAAGAAAGCTCCGTGAATCAGCCAGAAGAGGAGGATAACATTCGGATATGGCTCATATTTGAGACCGATGATGTAAGTCTGCCACTGGTCAGGCAGAACAGACAGAACGAGAAAATGTGATGCGAGTTGAACACATCGAATTTTAAACTAGGGACACTGGAGAGAAAGTCAGCTTACACAACCCCCGTTAGTATGTGTTGAAATGGGTAGCAGAAAACTAAAAAAACACAAGCGTTTAAACACCGAGAGATAAACATAAAAATGTTTTTATTGTTGAGAGTCATTCCTGGCGGATTAGACCTCGCTTTGTGGATGCCCTTTTTCTGCTAAGTTGTATTAAAATATAGCTGAAGAATGCTCTTGTCATGGTCCTGTGCTAATTACATAATTATTATAGTATTCGATTTTTTATGCGATCTCGGTGTTGAAACTAATGCATGATCATCCTGGTAATTGTTTAAGACGCATCACACACCCAATCTGTTTCTGTTCTCCTGTACCCATGTTTGGATCAATGACGTTTGAGGGTGCCTAAAAAAGCTAGATACAATTGTATAGTTTTACTATATTAATCTTATTATTTAGTGAAATGTTCCATTTTTTGTATTAATGGTCTTATTTCACTGTTTGGCTATATACTCTTTGGAAGACAGACAACATATAGACCAGGTCAATATCTTATTTTTAAGGATTATCCGAGTAGAAATAAATCCATTTTACAAGACATGTTTGACATGCCTGTTCATAATAAATTGTATGACTAACGTTCTGCACGATCTAACCGGTCTAATTCTAAGCGATAACAATCAGCAGGCTCTGAAACCCCCAGAAGTTTTTCCACACGACACCAGCGTGGAAAAAGACAGCGGGAATTTGTCAAACTGATAACATTCCTCAAGCAATTATCCCCTGAGTAGAGACAGCTGGGCCAAACCAGCTGATGAGAGACATTTACATAATTGGATGGCTTTGTACAAATGTATTTTCAATCCAAGTCCACACCCTATTGCACGACAAACAACTGGTCGGGTAAGAGGGGCAGTGTTGAGCCGGTTAGAGGTCACATAGCCTACATGAAGAATAACTCACCTTGCAGCACCCCATGTAACCCAATTCCTATATAATGAATAGTGTAGTCACTATCACGCCAAGCAATCAAGGCAAGGCCTATACCCTTTCTTTGTTAGCTCACAATGCTGAGTGGAGCACGAAAGTAGTTGTTAGAGAAGTGCCTTCCTGCAGCTGGGTGTTGATGATACTGTGATCCATATCATTCAGGACACTTACTTCTATTTCACTCTTACTTTTGTAATGTAAAACAACACAGAAGTGAACGACACAAAAGAAATTTGCGTTTGACATTACAGGACAGACGATGAATTGAGCCAGCTTACCCGGAGAAACCCATACTGTGAGCATGGAGGTGGTTGGCAGGCAGTCAGTGGTAGAGGCATGGTGCATAAGGATTGGCAAGGGTGAGTCTACCGCAAGTGGGTGTGAAAAGAGTCGGGTACTGAATGCCTGGATGCATTCTTCCCTGGGCTCTTTTTGAATGGTCCCAGTGGTAAATTTCAGGTGATCCCTTAATTGCTTTTCGGATTCTTGGGCTTGCTCTCTGGTTGCTTTGTTTTGGACTGGATCCTGTCCTGTGTCTTGTCTTCTTGAAATCTGTTTCTTTGCCTTCCTTTGTCGTGTTTGTTTTGTTTGTTTTACTTGTCTGCATCTCTTGTCTGTCTGGTCTTATCTGCTGCGTCTTGTCCTCTGTCACCTCTATAGCCTCTTAATCATCTCTTTTCTCTCTGGCTCAGTCAAACATGTTCTCACGTTAGTCAACTCGGGAATATACAGGTAAAAACTGTGAGGTTACCTTTTTTTTTTTTGTCTGCACCAGCCAGAACCTTCACAGTTTTAGGCACATCTTCATCCTAGTCAGACTCTTGAAGATGAACTAGTGATGAGCATCAGGTTCAAGTGGCATTTCTGTGCTATTTCTTCAATTCAATTCAACTTTTCTGTCAAGTTATTTCTCAGACGTTACTTTCATTAGGGCCTCTACAATGCATGCCTCCTTTTCTCTCTGTTTACAGATGCAGGTAAGCCTGTGTCTGTCATATCCTCAGCATTTTGCTGTGCCCTTGTCTACTGCAGGTATTTATAATCCTCCCACCTACACCTAACCACCCCTTTTCTCGACCTATGGGGCCCTCTCATTTCCTATCAAGTGCTTACCCCCACCTACCAATCTATGCCAGTGCTGTTATTACTTGTGTTTATCCTTACCTGCGTTCTCCTCATCCCGTCTTCCAAATCCAGGATAGGTACAGAGCGTCTGAGAAACCCGATCCTCCTCTCCTCTTCCCCCTCTCGCTATCTGGCGCCGTCTCTCCTGATTACAGGGTTGTGTTGTGTCGCAATGGGAAAGTAAAGTGAACATTCGACTGCTCATTAAACAAACAAAGATGCGTCTTCTTTCTTTTTTTTTTTTAAATGTGATAAACAGATAACACTTGAGTTGTTTGTGTGTACCCTCAGCTAACCTAAACTCAACTCGTTGGCCGAACACATTTTATTGTCTTGCCAGGGCTTTAAGCGTAAATTGATGTTTTTTGTTTGACAAACCCGGCTTGACCTGGAGTCACAGAGCTGCTTTAGCCCACAGCTAAAAAACTCATGTGGCATAATCTCAGAGTGAGTGGAAGAAAGGTTGCATTGTTTCAGTATGGTGTCTTATATGTGTTGAGTGCAGAGCGCCAGGTAAAGACAACAGGGTCATCAGGGGGATAAAGGTTAATCTGAGGAGCGTGTCACCATGTGCACTCTGTTGTGTCTGTTTGTGTTTATCCTGGACGATGCTTCACTATGTTGATGTAGGTGGGCACAACTGGAAAATAGATGGTGGGTGGCAGGCACGATCAACTTGCATCATCATGGAGTATAAATTGGACTTTATGCGTTTGGTCCTTTTCGGCAATGTTTCTCCTTAAATTTGTATTTCAAACAAAAGATTTTCGGTAAGGTTGCTGAGTCCATTAGTTTACTCAGGTAAAGAAAAGTAGGGAAAGAAATGCACGGTTTGACTTACAATACTGATGAATGAAAAAAAAAAAAAGTCTATTAATTGTGGCTAAAATGTGTCATGTTTGTAAGCATTAAAAACCAAATGCTGAAGACATCGTCCCTTCACAAAAACACAGTGACACAAATATTTTTTCTGAGCAGGTTTGATAGAAAACATAAAAATGAATCCCTGATATTAAGACGACAACTGGTTTGATGATAGTGTGTGACAATAGAAAAAAAAAAATCTCACCTACAGCATATCACTCTTAAAATACTTTTCTGTCTTCTTTTATTTCAGCCAACAACTCCCACTCAGGCTAAAACCATTTCCCTGCTGGCGAATGCAGGCTTTTTTTTGCACACAAAGACTGAACTATCTTCGTTTTACAGTTATCAATAAGTCCCTAGTGTAAAGCAAAATTAACAATTACAAATTTAGATTAAAAGATCTGAGAAATAATAATTAACTGTTAATACTGAATAAAGGTGAAAAACATGACAAACTCACACGCAGGTTGTGTGTGGTCTACGTTTAACCTATGTGCAGATCTCCCTACACACACACATCTATATATAGCCTTAATGGAAAGACACAAACAGTACGGATTCAGAAATGTATGCCAAAAATTTAGTTTTTACTTTTGCAGTTTCTGGTATAAGCGAGCTGAGGCTTGCTGGAAAATTAGAAAGTAAACACAAAACACAAGAAACGTCATATATTTAACTTTTGCTATTTTAAAATACCAGCAAAGGCAAAAGCTTCAAAACCTTGGATCAAACCAGGGTGACTGAAGTGCTTTTGGTGGGTTAAAAAAAGAAATCAAAGTGTGCGGGAGTTAAAAAGGCAAAGCTTTCCCATGGACAGACAAGCACACACACACACACACACACCACACCAAATATGCACATAAAGAGCCTAAACTTAATTAGTGAAGAGACCATGAGTCAAAGGGGTTCTCTTAAAGCACCTGTCCTAGATCCCCCTCCTCATCCTCCCTCCCCTTACACACACACACACACACACACACCCACACACTGACACATACAGAGTACACACGCAGTGGGAACAGAGTGCAATGACACATTCTCACAGTATCACATCCGTACATACATGTACCAGGTGCGTGTTTGTGAAAATGAAAACGAGCGATTAATAAACTTATGTGTGTGTGTGTCTGTGTGTGTCTGTGTGTGTGGTGTCATGAGCCTTTGCACCACATAAAGCTGCAATTAACAACAGCATGACACATTTTGATAAAACTTAATTACCTGTCATCAGTTTAGCATCTTAATTACCTGCTTTAGCAGTTTAGCATCTTTTAATGGAAAGACGCAGTGTGTGTGTGTGTGTGTGTGCGTGTGTGTTATTTGATAATCTAGAGGTGATTGCATGAAGTGTTTCTGTATAATTCTATAAATATTTGAAGTGTACAAAAGCTCATTAATGATTATAAGTATATGATGCAATCATTTTTCAAAGCAATCTGCATGTTCTTTGGGTATGAGTAATGTCCATCGTTAAATGGATTGCCTTAAAAGCTAAAAAAAATATTTCCGAAACTGAAGTTTTAAGCGACTAGTGTAGTGTGAAGAAAAACTGGTTTCTTTCAGATGTCACAGATCCCTCTCAGCCAAAAGCTGAATCTCCAGCTTTGTGCTGAAACCCTTTTTCTAAATCTTTTACTCGAGAAAGATTTTCAGGGCTGAGTGTGGGTGTATGACTTTTCTTTTAATAATACAGCGTGGATATTGTCGTATTGTCGCGTTGATTGAGCCTATCATACACCATCAAATTCTGACCTTGAATCAGCACAGGTGTTCGTTCTCCAAACCTACACAAAACTGAATTTTATCAGTTTTTGTCCAACTAAAGCAAAAGAGAGAGGGGAAGTGTGGTGAAACCGAGAGCTGTAAAAAAGGCTTTTGTCTTGTTTTTGAATTTCTGCGTCCATTCATTATGCAGGGATAACTCGGAGTGATGTTGTTGGATGCTTGAATACATCATGGCAGAGGTCAGCTCTCCTGATGAATATAAAAACGTACCTTATGCACCACTATGACCACACATCTGCCCAGAGCTGCGCCTGACTCACCAACCGTAGCACAAACACCACCCAAAATGCATCTAAGAGGGCTAATTTCATCAACATATTCAAACAAACCCCTTCGAACAGCAAAGTTAACAGTCCATAGGAGGAAACAAGAGCGGTTTTTGAATCTGCTCTCCTCATCTCTCACAGATTACTATCTTCCTCATTAAGTAAATGTCAGATATTTTCTTTTAAATGACAGTATCCCCATGTTACTGCTCTTACTATTGTACGGACTACTTAACTTTGTCAAATGTTTTCTGTATTGTTTAGAGATCCTGTTTCTCTGCCAAGTTTTGATTTCATATTCTGTGTTTTTCTTATAAAAGGGCAGATACTAATGTAAAATGTGTATCTAGAAAAGATACAGTAGAGCAGAAGAACTGCATCATGCTCTTTACAGCTCTTGTTGCTTCTCAGTACAAGAATAAATAAGATGCTTCCACGTAACACACAAGTCATCATTAACTGAATCCTTATTTAAACATTGCAAATGGCATTTTAAACTACTAACCTTTGATTCACAGCGATTGCTCTAGTCTTCACCTCTTCACTACTTGTCCTACACTGTTCCAGGAGTCTAAGGTAATAAAATAAAATAATCATCAAATGTCCTATTAAGCTTTAAATGTCCTGTTCGATCATCAACAAGTGCATATTCAAATACATCACCTAACATCTATTAACATATATAATAATAAATCTAATAATTATAAATCCACTGTGAGTGAGTAATGATAGCAGTGCCATAAAAACAAAAGTAAAGTAAAATGATTGATAAACCTACTGTAAACCTGAACCCAAAGCCAGATTTCAGCCACTGATCCTCAGCCTGTGCACCCACTGTCCCTTCGTTCCTTCTGAAAAAACACAGACATTATTGGACTTGATTATTGCACAGCATGCTGAATGTTTAAAGAGACTTTATTTTCAATCCATATACAACTGTGGCACCGTGCAGAGTTTCGCCCTCTGTCTTTACATAGTCAACAGTGCTGCTGGCATACTGCTCTTTGTGAGTCTGCTCTCATGATTTGTCTCCCTCTGGACTTTGCGTCGCTCACAGTTTGAAGGACAAATAAACTAAATAGAAAAAGGATAAGTGAATCTAAGAGATAGATGACTTTGTTGAAAGCTCTGACAGGGAAAAATAAAGACTGTGACATATGGGTCTAAGATGGAGCAGATATGATAAAAAATAATAAAAGAATAACACAGAAAGTGCTGGCTGCATGGGGTAGATTCAAGACATATTGAACAATTGTTGGTGTCTCAACTCTGAAGCAGCATTCCAATCCTTATGATTCTGTCTCCTAAGGTTTCTACGTACTCACATTGTTTTCCACTGAGACAACAGTCTCAATACGTAAGCTCATTATCCACCCAAAAGGCTTTAAAAAACTAGCCTGGTCTAGATGCACAGTGCCATTTTGCATCACAACCATAAGTGTGAAACTAAACGGGGGTGTAATAAAGAATTGAGAGGGAGACACAGTACGTTCATGATGCTTGCATGATGTTATGCAATCAGCTTCATTCAAGTCTTCTCTCTACACCAACGAAAAAAGGAAGGAGGAAAAAAGAAAAAAAAGAAATAGAATAAAAAATCATACAAGATGGATGTAGGCGGTAGCTAAGCAACAGGCACCAAGGAAGGGCCGTTTATCATGTGCCCCATAAGTCTACAGCTTTATGAGTTTCCATCTATCCCCTCATTTGCTGAACAAGGGATTTGCCCTATGGATGTCCAGAATGGAAGCTGCAGGGTTGGAAACCACTTTTTTCTGTAATACTGATACAGAAATGATTTATTTCTTAAAACAAATTACTTAGACGAGTGATATAAACTTCACACAGGCTTTTATACCTGTACATTCCTGTATAGTATTTGCCATACAGGTTTTGAACCTGTAATCTTCAAGTTGGGTGTCACCACTGTGCTGTGGCTCTAGCCATGCAATGTTGATCAGTAGTTCCATCTGTTTGGTCCAGACGAATATGTCAGCTATGAATGGATTGCACGAAATTTTATATACGACATTCATGTTCCCTAGTCTCATAATGAATGTGCTTCTTGCACCTCTATTAGGTTGACCTATTGGATTAAAATGTTGCAAACAAGAGGTTACATTGCTGGAACCAAAGGAACTTGGTGCACATATTCATGGTCCCCAGAGGATAAATCTCAGTGACTTTTCCTTTGCAGTGGGTCAAGGTTTCACTTGTCCATTGAAATATCTCAACATCTACTGTATGTATGGGGTAAAATCTTATACAGACATTAATTAAACATCAATTAAATTAGATTATGTTGTACTGAATGGGACTCAAACCATCTGAAAGATTACTGCTAGAATATGACAAAAATGAACTCACAAAGTCTAAACCTTTAAATTAGATATTTTGTCCCAAGACAAAAAAAACAAAAACTAAACTTGAGATAAGATGTTTTTGTCCTGAGGCAAAGCGTTAAAATAAGTCTCAAAACATACTGCAGGTTTTCCATAACTCCCAAATAAGACAAGCAAGCAACTTGGATAAAGTCAGCCAGTAGATAATCCTACACAGATTTTAACTCTAAATTTGGTTTTTTACAGGGTGCTATATGCATGTGAGTAAAATTGTTAAATTAAAAAAATGCGAGTAAGGAATAAAAACCTTTCTTCTTTTTTCTGTCCTTCCGATAATAACAATTTTGAGGACATGGCTACTTTTTACTACTATCATTTTCTAACATTTAATATTTAAGACTACAAGGTTAAATCTGGTTTCATCTCTGCTAAGTGATGGCAACTGTCTATGCATTTAGCTTCTACTGATTGCTTCCTTCTTGTGCACATTGTGCTTGTGGCTCACCGACCACCAGGAGGTACAGAGCTAGCGCACCGAGTACATCACAAAACAAGAGAAACAGGGGAAGACAGAGAGAGAGAGAGAGAGAGAGAGAGAGAGAGAGAGAGAGAGAGAGAGAGAGAGAGGGTGTTCAAATTCAGCAGGTACTCTCTGCTGTCACTCCTGTCGACAGGCTTGTCTGTGTACAGCTCATTAAACAGAGAAATTAGGTTGGTTTTAGTGGAAAAATCATTATATGGCATCAGGGTATTTGTGTCGTCAGGCTCAACCAATGTATTTCAGATGATGACAGGCTCCTGAAGGTCTGACTGATAAGCTGGTTAACCTCATGTTTGTTATTTATTTGTCTGGATCCACCATGCTTGTATCTTACTGACAGCTGTTCACATACAATAAAAGCCAATGTAATGTGTACAGATGCAAGCATTGAAGTTAAAGTGTAGAATAAACAACAAGCTCTCAGGCGTGCTTATCTCTCCCTAGTTGACAACCGTTCATACTATACTATGTGTCTGAAGGTTGACAGCTATGAGCGAATGTGTTAAAGACGGTGCTGTAGTGTCATTTTGTGTTTCACGCAGCTCTTTAAAAATGTAAAAAACATTA
>NC_040028.1:9389037-9489037 GCF_000972845.2 Larimichthys crocea
AACACACACCACCAACCATGCTGATCCTTTTCTGGTTACCAACCTCTACCCCTGTGCTCCTTCATGTACAACTTTAACAGCTACCCTACATATAAATACATTGATGAAGACATGATGCAAGATAAACCAAAGCAAAAATAGACACAGAAAATGATTCGAGGGAAATCAATACGAGGAATAGATAAAACAAGCTTTGCCTTAATGCAGTATTCTGTTAACAGACAACAAGAATAAGTAACAATCACAAAATAAAATACACACAAAAACAAGAAGAAGCACATCTACATATATATATTTTTTTTTACACAATTAACTGAAAACTTGCGTCTCTCCACTACATTACCCATAAGTATTAAGTATTTGCCCCATTTTGCTTCATATAGATCCAGTCTACCCAGTTGTTTACATGACATTTTTTCAACTCCACAGCCCACTCCTGCTGAGAGGGTACCCCCTCCGTCTTCCATCCCCTGACAAGTATTTGTCTACGAATCATAATACTGGTTTGGACAAAGCTTTTAATATGTTTATCCTGTCCTGTCAGGACTGTATAATCACTCAAGACAAATAATCTAGGGCTAAATGGAATATGCATCTCTGTAATCTCACAAAGGTTATCATAAATATTGGTCCAAAAGTGTTGGACTTTGTGACATAACTATAACACATGAATTAATGTTTTTTACATTTTTAAAGAGCTGCGTGAAACACAAAATGACACTACAGCACCGTCTTTAACACATTCGCTCATAGCTGTCAACCTTCAGACACATAGTATAGTATGAACGGTTGTCAACTAGGGAGAGATAAGCACGCCTGAGAGCTTGTTGTTTATTCTACACTTTAACTTCAATGCTTGCATCTGTACACATTACATTGGCTTTTATTGTATGTGAACAGCTGTCAGTAAGATACAAGCATGACTAGATCCAGACAAATAAATAACACAACATGAAGTTAACCAGCTTATCAGTCAGACCTTCAGGAGCCTGTCATCATCTGAAATACACTGTGTTTGAGCCTGACGACGACAAATACCCTGATGCCATATAATGATTTTTCCACTAAAACCAACTCTAATTTCTCTGTTTAATGAGCTGTACACAGACAAGCCTGTCGACAGGAGTGACGGCAGAGAGTACCTGCTGAATTTGAACACACTCTCTCTTCTCTCTCTCTCTCTCTCTCTCTCTCTCTCTCTCTCTCTGTCTGTCTGTCTTCCCCTGTTTCTCTTGTTTTGTGATGTACTCGGTGCTCGTAGCTCTGTAGCCTCCTGGTGGTCAGGTGAGCCACAAGCACAATGTGCACAAGAAGGAAGCAAGTCAGTAGAAGCTAAATGCATAGACAAAGTTGCCATCACTTAGCAGAGATGAAACCAGATTTAACCTTGTAGTCTTAAATATTAAATGTTAGAAAATTAAGTAGTAGTAAAAGTAGCCATGTCTTCAAAATTGTATTTATCGGAAGGACAGAAAAAAAGAAGAAAGGTTTTTATTCCATTACTCAGCATTTTTTTAAACAATTTTACTCACATTGCATATAGCACCCTGTAAAAACTCACATTTAGAGTTAAAATCTGTGTAGGATTATCTACTGGCTGACTTTATCCAAGTTTGCTTGCTTTGTCTTATTTGGAGTTATGGAAAACCTGCAGTATGTTTTGAGACTTATTTTAAGCTTTGCCTCAGGACAAAAACATCTTATCTCAAGTTAAGTTTTGTTTTTGTTTTGTTTTTTGTCTTGGGACAAAATATCTAATTTAAAGGTTTAGACTTTGTGAGTTCATTTTTGTCATATTCTAGCAGTAATCTTTCAGATGGTTTGAGTCCCATTCAGTACAACATAATCTAATTTAATTGATGTTTAATTGAATGTCTGTATAAGATTTTAACCCGATACATACAGTAGATGTTGAGATATTTCAATGGACAAGTGAAACCTTTGACCCACTGTAAAGGAAAAGTCACTGAGATTTATCCTCTGGGGACCATGAATATATGCATCAAGTTCCATTGGTTCCAGCAATGTAACCTCTTGTTTGCAAAACATTTTAATCCAATAGGTCAACCTAATAGAGGTGCAAGAAGCATCATTCATTATGAGACTAGGGAACATGAATGTCGTATATAAAATTTCGTGGCAATCCATTCATAGCTGACATAATTCAGTCTGGACCAAACAGATGGAACTACTGATCAACATTGCCATGACTAGAGCCACAGCACCAGTGGTGACTCCCAACATGAAGATTACAGGTTCAAAACCTGTATGAGCAAATACTATACAGGAATGTACAGGTATAAAAGCCTGTGTGAAGTTTATATCACTCGTCTAAGTAATTTGTTTTAAGAAATAAATCATTTCTGTATCAGTATTACAGAAAAAAGTGGTTTCCAACCCTGCAGCTTCCATTTCTGGACATCCATAGGGCAAATCCCTTGTTCAGCAAATGAGGGGATAGATGGAAACTCATAAAGCTTGTAGACTTATGGGGCACATGAATAAACGGCCCTTCCTTGGTGCCTGTTGCCTAGCTACCGCCTACATCCATCTTGTATGATTTTTATTCTATTTCTTTTTTTTTTCTTTTTTCCTCTCCTTCCTTTTTTTGTTGGTGTAGAGAGAAGACTTGAATGAAGCTGATTGCATAACATCCATGCAAGCATCATGAACTGTACTGTGTCTTCCCTCTCAATACTTTATTACACCCCCGTTTATTTCACACTTATGGTTGTGATGCAAAATGGCACTGTGCATCTAGACCAGGCTAGTTTTTTAAAGCCTTTTGCACGGTGGATAATGATGCTTACGTATTGAGACTGTTGTCTCAGTGGGAAACAATGTGAGTACGTAGAAACCTTAGGAGACAGAACTCATAAGGATTGGAATGCTGCTTCAGAGTTGAGACACCAACAAGTGTTCAAATATGTCTTGAATCTACCCCCATGCAGCCAGCACTTTCTGTGTTATTTCTTTTATTATTTTATCATATCTGGTCCATCTTAGACCCATATGTCACGGTCTTTATTTTTCCCTGTCAGAGCTTTTCAACAAAGTCATCTATCTGTTAGATTCACTTATCCTTTTTCTATTTAGTTTATTTGTCCTTCAAACTGTGAGCGACGCAAAGTCCAGAGGGAGACAAATCATGAGAGCAGACTCACAAAGAGCAGTATGCCAGCAGCACTGTTGACTATGTAAAGACAGAGGGCGAAACTCTGCACGGTGCCACAGTTGTATATGGATTGTAAAATAAAAGTCTCTTTAAACATTCAGCATGCTGTGCAATAATCAAGTCCAATAATGTCTGTGTGTTTTTCAGAAGGAACGAAGGGACAGTGTGTGCACATGGCTGAGGATCAGTGGCTGAAATCTGGCTTTTGGGTTCAGGTTTACAGTAGGTTTATACGATCATTTTACTTTACTTTTGTTTTTATTGCACTGCTATCATTACTCACTCTACAGTGGATTTATTATTATTATAGATGTTAGGTGATGTATATTTGAATATGCACTTGTATGATGTTTGAATAGGACATTTAAAGCTTTAATAAGACATTTGATTGATTATTTATTTTTATTACCTTAGACTCCTGGAACAGTGTAGGACAAATAGTGAAGCGGTGAAGACTAGAGCAATCGCTGTGAATCAAAGGTTAGTAGTTTAAAATGCCATTTGCAATGTTTAAATAAGGATTCAGTTAATGATGACTTGATGTGATGTGTTACTGGAAGCATCTTATTTATTCTTGTACTGTAGAAGCAACAAGAGCTGTAAAGAGCATGATGCAGTTCTTCTGCTCTACTGTATCTTTTCTCTATAACAGATTTTACATTAGTATCTGCCCTTTTAAAAGAAAAACACAGAATATGAATCAAAATGTTGGCAGAGAAACGGGATCTCTAAACAATACAGAAAAACATTTGACAAAGTTAAGTAGTCCGTACAATAGTAAGAGCTGTAACATGGGGATACTGTCATTTAACCAGAAAATATCTGACATTTACTTAATGAGGAAAGATAGTAATCTGTGAGAGATGAGGAGAGCAGATTCAAAAACCGCTCTTGTTTCCTCCTATGGACTGTTAACCTTTGCTGTTCGAACAGGGTTTGTTGAATATGTTGATGAAATTAGCCCTCTAAGATGCATTTGGGTGGTGTTTGTGCTACGGTTTGTGAGTCAGGCGCAGCTCTGGGCAGATGGTGGTCATAGTGGTGCATAAGGTACGTTTTTATATTCATCAGGAGAGCTGACCTCTGCCATGATGTATTCAAGCATCCAACAAACATCACTCCGAGTTCATCCCTGCATAATGAATGGATGCAGAAATTCAAAAACAAGACAAAAGCCTTTTTTTTCAGCTCTCGGTTTCACTCACACTTCCCCTCTCTCTTTGGCTTTAGTTGGACAAAAACTGATAAAATTCTATTTGTGTAGGTTTGGAGAACGAACACCTGTGCTGATTCAAGGTCAGAATTTGATGGTGTATGATAGGGTCAATCAACACGACAATACGACAATATCCACGCTGTATTATTAAAAGAAAAGTCATACACCCACACTCAGCCCTGAAAATCTTTCTCGAGTAAAAATATTTAGAAAAAGGGTTTCAGCACAAAGCTGGAGATTCAGCTTTGTTGGCTGAGAGGGATCTGTGACATCTGAAAGAAACCAGTTTTTCTTCACGCTACACTAGTCGCTTAAAACTTCAGTTTCGGAAATATTTTTTTTAGCTTTTAAGGCAATCCATTTAACGATGGACATTTTACTCATATCCAAAGAACATGCAGATTGCTTTGAAAAATGATTGCATCATTACTTATAATCATTAATGAGCTTTGTACACTTCAAATATTTATAGAATTATACAGAAACACTTCATGCAATCAACTCTAGATTATCAAATAACACACACGCACACACACACACACTGCGTCTTTTCATTAAAAGATGCTAAACTGCTAATGAGCAGGTAATTAAGTTTTATACAAAATGTGTCATGCTGTTGTTAATTGCAGCTTTATGTGGTGCAAAGGCTCATGACACACACACACACACACACACACACACACACACACATAAGTTTATTAATCGTCTCGTTTTCATTTTCACAAACACGCACCTGGTACACTGTATGTACGGATGTGATACCTGTGAGAATGTGTCATTGCACTCTGTTCCCACTGCGTGTGTACTCTGTATGTGTCAGTGTGTGTGTGTGTGTGTGTGTGTGAAGGGGAGGGAGGATGAGGAGGGGGATCTAGGACAGGTGCTTTAAGAGAACCCCTTTGACTCATGGTCTCTTCACTAATTAAGTTTAGGCTCTTTATGTGCATATGTATGTGTGTGTGTGTGTGTGTGTGTGTGTGTGTTTGTGTGTGTGCGTGTACTTGTCTGTCCATGGGAAAGCTTTGCCTTTTTAACTCCCGCACACTTTGATTTTCTTTTTTTAACCCACCTAAAAGCACGTTCAGTCTACCCTGGTTTGATCCAAGGTTTTTGAAGCTTTTGCCTTTGCTGGTATTTTAAAATAGCAAAAGTTAATATATTATGACGTTTCTTGTGTTTTGTGTTACTTTCTAAATTTTTAGCAGCCTTAGCTCGCTTATACCGGAAACCGCAAAAGTAAAAACTAAAATTTTTGGCATACATTTTCTGAATCCGTCTACTTTTTTGTATTTCCATTAAGGCTATATTTAGATGTTGTACGGGAGATCTGCACATATGTTAAACTGTAGACACACACAACCTGCGTGTTGAGTTTGTCATGTTTTCACCTTTATTCAGTATTTAACAGTTATAATTAATTATTTCTCAGATCTTTTAGTCTAAATTTGTAATTGTTAATTTTGCTTTACACTAGGGTACTTATTGATATACTGTAAAACAGAGATAGTTCAGATAGTCTTTGTGTGCAAAAAATAAGCCTGCATTCGCCAGAAGGGAAGATGGTCTTTAGCCTGAGTGGGAGTTGTTGGCTGAAATAAAAGAAGACAGAAAAGTATTTTAAGAGTGATATTGCTGTTGGTGAGAATTTTTTTTTTCTATTGTCACGTATCATCACACTCAGTTGTCGTCTTAATATCAGGGATTCATTTTATGTTTCTATCAAACCTGCTCAGAAAAGATATTTGTTAAAAAAATATTTGTGTCACTGTGTTTTGTTGAAGGGACGATGTCTTCAGCATTTGGATTTTAATGCTTACAAACGTGACACATTTTAGCTACAAGTAATAGACTTTTTTTTTCCAATTCATTCAGTATATGTAAGTCAAACCGTGCATTTCTTTACCCTACTTTTCTTTACCTGAGTAAACTAATGGACTCAGCAACCTTACCGAAAATCTTTTGTTTGAAATACAAATTTAAGGAGAAACATTGCCGAAAGGACCAAGCGCATAAAGTCCAAATTTATACTGCATGATGATGCAAGTTGATCCGTGCCTGCCACCCACCATCTATTTTCCAGCTGCTGCCCACCTACATCAACAATAGTGAAGCATCGTCCAGGATAAACACAAACAGACACAACAGAGTGCACATGGTGACTACGCTCCTCAGATTAACCTTTATCCTCCCTGATGACACCTGTTGTCTTTACCTGGAGCGCTCTGCACTCAACACAATATAGACACCATACTGAAACAATGCTAACCTTTTCTCTCACTCACTCTGAGATTATGCTACATGAGTTTTTTTAGCTGTGGGCTAAAGCAGCTCTGCTGACCTCCAGGTCAAGCCGGGTTTGTCCAACAAAAAACATCCAATTTACGCTTAAAAGCTCCTGCAAGACAATAAAATGTGTTCGGCCAAACGAGTTGAGTTTAGTGTTAGCTGAGGGTACACACAAACAACTCAAAGTGTTATCTGTTATCACATAAAAAAGAAAGAAAGAACGCATCTTTGTTGTTTTAATGAGCAGTCTGAATGTTCACTTTACTTTCCCATTGCGACTACAACACAACCCTGTAATCAGGGAGAGAGACGGGCAGATAGCGAGAGGGGGAAGAGGAGAGGAGGGGATCGGGTTTCTCAGACGCTCTGTACCCTAATCCTGGATTTGGAAACGGGATGAGGAGAACGCAGGTAAGGATAAACACAAGTAATAACAGCACTGGCATAGAATTGGTAGGTGGGGGTAAGCAGCTTGATAGGAAATAGAGGGCCCCATAGGTCGAGAAAAGGGGTGGTTAGGTGTAGGTGGGAGGATATAAATACCTGCAGTAGACAAGGGCAGCAAAATGCTGAGGATATGACAGACACAGGCTTACCTGCATCTGTAAAACAGAGAGAAAAGGAGGCATGCATTGTAGAGGCCCTAATGAAAGTAAGGTCTGAGAAATAACTTTGAGCAGAAAAGTTGAATTGAATTGAAGAAATACCAGAAATGCCAACTTGAACCTGATGCTCATCACTATTCATCTCCAAGAGTCTTGACTAAGGATGAAGATGTGCCTAAAACTGTGAAGAGTTCTGGCTGGTGCAGACAAAAAAAAAAAAAGGTAACCTATCACAGTTTTTTACCTGTATATTCCTGAGTGACTTAAGTGAGAACTATGTTTGACTGAGCCAGAGAGAAAAGAAGATGATATAAGAGGATAAGAGGTGACAGAGGACAAGACGCAGCAAGATAAAAGACCAGACAGAACAAGAGAAGGCAAGACAAAGTAAAACAAAACAAAACAAGACACGACAAAGGAAGGCAAAGAAACAGATTTCAAGAAGACAAGACACAGGACAAGGATCCAGATCCAAACAAAGCAACACAGGAGAGCAAGCCCAAGAATCGAAAAGCAATTAAGGGATCACCTGAAATTTACCATTGGGACCATTCAAAAAGAGCCCAGGGAAGAATGGCATGCCAGGCATTCAGTACCGACTCTTTCACCCCACTTGCGGTAGACTCACCCTTGCCAATCCTTATGCACCATGCCTCTACCACTGACTGCCTGCCAACCACCTCCCATGCTCACAGTATGGTTTCTCCGGGTAAGCTGGCCTCAATTCATCGTCTGTCCTGTAATGTCAAACGCAAATTTCTTTTGTGTCGTTCACTTCTTGTGTGTTTTACATTACAAAAGTAAGAGTGAAATAGAAGTAAGTGTCTGAATGATATGGATCACAGTATCATCACACCCCAGCTGCAGGAAGGCACTTCTCTAACAACTACTTCAGTGCTCCACTTCAGCATTGTGAAGCTATACAAAGAAAGGGTATAGGCCTTGGCCTTGATTTGCTTGCGTGATAGTGACTACACTATTCATTATATAGGAATTGGGTACATTGGGTGCTGCAGGTGAGTTATGCTTCATGTAGGGCTATGTCGACCTCTAACCGGCTCAACACATGCCCCTCTTACCTCGCACAGTTGTATTGTTGTGCAATAGGGGTGATGACTTGGATTGAAAAATACATTTGTACAAAGCCAATCCAAATTATGTAAATGTATCTCATCAGCTGGTTTGGCCCAGCTGTCTCTACTCAGTGGATAATTGCTTTGAGGATATGTTATCAGTTTGACAAATTCCCTGAGGTCTTTTTCCACGATGGTGTATTGTGGAGAAAACTTCCTGGGGGTTTCAGAGCCTGCTGATTGTTATCGCTTAGAATAGACCGGGTTAGATCATGCAGAACGTTAGTCATACTATTCATTTATGAACAGCATGTCAAACATGTCTTGTAAAATGGATTTATTTTTACTCGGATAATCCTTAAAATAAGATTGACCTGGTCTATATGTTTTCTGTCTTCCAAAGAGTATATAGCCAAACAGTGAAATAAGACCATTTAATACAAAAAATGGAACATTTACTGAACAATAATAATAATAATAATAATATAGTAACAATAGTAATAATTGTATTGCTTTTTAAGGCAGCCTCAAAAGTCTTGATCAAACATGGCACAGGAGAACAGAACAGACTGTGGGTGTTGATGCGTCTTAACAATATACCAGGATGCATGCATTAGTTCAACACCGAGCTGCATAAAAATACGAATACATTAATAATTATGTAATTAGCACAGGACATGACCAGAGCATTATTCAGCTATATTTAAATACACTTAGCAGAAAAGTGGATCCACAACAGCAGAGGTCTTAATCCAGCCAGGAATGACTCTCAACAATTAAAAACATTTTTATGTTAATCTTCTTGGTTTTAAAAGCTTGTGTTTTTAGTTTTCTGCTACTCCATTTCAAATCACATATAAGGGGGTTGTGTAAGCTGACATTTCTCTCCAGTGTCTAGTTTAAAAATTCAATGTGTTCAACTCGCATCACATCTTTCTCTTTCTGTCTGTTCTGCCTGCACAAGTGTCAGACTTACATATCATCGGTCTCAAATATTAGCCATCATCCGAATGTTTCTCCCTCTTTCTGTGTGACATGACGGAGCTTTCTTTGAGAGCAATTGTTTACATTATATTTCTGATCAGAGATATATAAAACTATATCAATGGAAAGGTTTGGTGTGTAACTGAAAGTGATTATTTTAGTTCAGAAGCACTTTGGATAATTCTTCTAAACCAACACATAGCTGCTGTTTTCATTTAAAATATATATTTAAATAGTTTTCAAAGCCTCATCTGATCTGTGCTCAGATCAGAGCTATCACATCTCTCCAGTTCTTTGTTCGCTGATGTTTTGTTCTCGGGTCATATTATGACCACATTTATCTCCACCAGTATCATCTGGGCTGTCCCTGGGCCAGTCCTCCAAGCGCTCCCACATGCATCTATCCACCTCATCCCTGGGCAACGCCCTTGGCAATGGCCCGCCGAGTCTACATTACCCAGTCACCCCCTGTCACTACAGCAACCAGCAAGCTACGTATGGCATGATGGCAGGTGAGTGGTGGTGATGGTATTTGTGACAGTTATTACAAGGCTGTCAATAATCTCGCACTGTTCCTCAACTAAGCAGAACAATTCTTATAGTCAGTTAATTGTTTAATTGTTATTAAGCAACAGTGGCTAATATGTTCTTACTCCAGCTCGGAGGATTCTTACAAAACAAGCAATTAAAAGATGTTATTCAATATTTTCTGGCAACTATTAAATAATTATATAATGGAAGGATAATAGATAATATAATAAAAATATTTGTAGCAGTTCTAATGTCAGCAGTGATAAATGTTATAAGATGATAAAGAGGATGACGTTTCATCAAACTGGCACAAACTGATTTCAGTCCACGTGTGGACACGTCACTGTCAACTAATTCACCAGTCCATTCAAAAATTCAGAGTCAAGGTAATGTTACAGTGTTGTGCATACAATGATGACTGTAATAGAGTTTTTTGATGGTGGTCAATGGGCATACAGAAACATTTACAATGGTTTATATAATAATAAAGGTCTCTCTCTCTCTTTCTCTCTTTCTAGCTCAGGAGATGCTCTCTGCCAGTATTTCACAGACTCGTATCCTGCAGACATGTGGTGTTCCTCACCCTAACATGGTGAGCGGTGCAAACCCATTGCAAGGTAAATGATCAGATACACTCTCTCACTATCAGTCTGACGGACGCACACACACACACACACACTCACTGGCACACACTATAATCATTCTGTCCTGGCCTGCTGTTCGACCCAATAAATTGAGCAGACAAATGGTTTACATCCACTTCATTTTGATTCAATTTGCCACCAGTTGAATCAATTTCAGACTTGATTACCTCGCCTAATGCATGAGCCTGTTAGCACATATGTTTAATATAACTGTTAAAGACAGAACAGTGTTGGTGTTCAGAGATTTTTTGCTTCTTCATGGCACAGCAAATTTTTTGGTGTTTTTATACATGACAGTCGACATTTAGCTCTTTATATTGTAGTATTTCCTTTGCAACATTTCATATTAAAGCAAACCCCCAGAGCACTGATATCAATATTGGCATATATTATATATATATAATATTTTACTGAATTTTAAAAGCTCCAAAAACGTATTTCCTCAATCAGCTTGTCATTATAAGTGATGGTCCTATTTTACACAAAACTGCTTGAAAACTAATTTCACATGGGAGATTTCTGTTTTTAATTTTTTTGTCTTAATGCTTTAATAAGGAGTCAAATCAGCTCAAGACATAAGTAGTACAGGAGCTCAAATATATAAGTAAAGTAAAATATAATCAGAACACAGAAAAGAATAAAACAGAACACTGTGGTAGACGGTTTTACAGCGTACTAGTAAAAGTGTAAACTCTAAAGGTTGTGCAGCAGTATAGTCAATATATATACAATTATGCACATAAATACTGGGACGGATTAACAGCTTTTAAGCAATTAGCTAAATTGAAATAAATGTGATTTAAATGGGCGTAAACAGTAAGTAACCAGGTAAGTTAGCAGGTGGAACTTGGAGTACAGTATGTATGCACAGGATAAGTCAGTATAGTACAGCTACATAATAACTAAAGATGCAATCGAAAACTTAATTTGTTGTTTATTTAATCACAAATATTAAATTTTATTCTGAAATTGAAAAGATTTAAAAGTTAAAAGGCTTTAAATCAGTCCTGCACATTGATCCTTTCTCAGGTCAGATATAATTAATAATGTAATCTGTAATTAAAAACGAGAAATGACATTATGCTATGCAATTTAGATTAGCATTGTCCCTCTCTCCTTCTCTGAAACCACTTTAAAGTAGCACATAGTGACTGAGTCGGGGACAAGGGTCTTTTTTGGAGAACCTGTGACTTGTTCTCTCTGTTCCAGCTCCAACTCTGTCCCAGCAATGACATCTTGTAGTGTCAAACCACTACATGACACCACTGTAGTTTCTGTGTCCCAGATATGAACACAAACCAGGAGAAAAACCCAGACATATCCAACAGGTAGAATCTATCAGACAGGGATGCCAATGTGCAAGTCTCCTGCATACTAATCCCTCTGAATAATGAGGACGTACAGAATGTCTGACAGAGATAAAAAAATATTAAATTTTAAATGCATTTCTTTGTTAAAGAAAGTATAATTGAACTATTACATTTCTGTAGGATATGATGAAGTGGTAGCAAATATAGATCAAAGAGAATATGATCTAAAATGTAACCCAGGTGGCACAGAATAATTAACATTTGCAGAGGAGACTAGATTGCTTCTTTTAACAGACAAGACTGTTAAAAAAAAAA
This sequence comes from Larimichthys crocea, assembly GCF_000972845.2. NCBI lineage: Eukaryota > Metazoa > Chordata > Actinopteri > Sciaenidae > Larimichthys > Larimichthys crocea. The sequence goes on from NC_040028.1 coordinate 9,401,177, forward strand.
AAGTAGGAATTTAACCACTCGAGTGTAAACCTGTTGACATCGACCCAAACCTTTTAAATAGTCTAATAAAATTGTGTGGTCTGCAGTATCAAAGGCTGTGCGGAGCTACATTAGGATTACGATTAAACAGCTGGCCACATTTATTACCATCAGGAGGTCATTTGTCGCTTTAATGAACTCTGTACTGTCAGACAGATAGTTTGCAGCATTCGTCTTCATCTTGAGACAAGAAAGGTAAATGGATATATTGGACGATAATTATAAAGGACAAAAGGGCTATCGCTTAACTTGAAAAGACTGCCTTAACAAATCTAGTGGTTGCACATGAAGTGTGCAAAGTTGTGAATGGCAGCACTCAGTAGGACAGGACAGCACTAAACAAAACTCTGATTATGTGAACTGCATAAAGCGCAGGTCAGGGTCTTCTCTGGCACTTTTATATAACGCTTCCAATACTTTCTTCCAAAATATATATTATTTTAACAAAAGATCAAGTAAATAAATGTAAGCATAATGTGAAAGGTGTTGCTTTATGTACCCACAGAGTGCTTCCTTCACCTCGTCAACCTTTTATGCAGCACAAAATGATACATGCATGGAGCATTTCACAGCTAAATAGTCAGAGTAAGATCAGATGCTGATGTTGCTCCCTATCTGCTGCGTAAAGAGGCAACTGCTTGGCCATATGAACTTCATATTTTCAGTGAGAAAAAAAATCAATATTAATGACAGCATGTAGTTAGTTTGTTACTCAGTTTGTCTGCCTTACCACACTCTTTGGATGCTGCAGAGGTATAACAAACCAGAGTCCATGTATACAATTAAAGCTTGTAAGGTGCTTTCACAAATTCCACTGAGCCAACATGTGTTTTGAAAGCGGTTTGCTGTCCAGATTGTCTCCACTGCCGTGTGCACTGCAGCATAGCTGTATGTACAATCCCCAGGGAGCATCAGTGTGGGCATCAGGCACAAACAAGGCTTCTCTCTTTCTCCAGCATGGTGAGGTGAGGTGAGGAGAACAGGATGCCTCCAGCTGAATCATCCGTTACTTAAAAGAAACATTGATATTGTAAGGAGAAAAGAGTTTGAGAGTGCATCCTCATAAAAAAAATAAGGTGCAAGCATACTTTTTTAGTGCTTTTCAGTTCTCCTTGATGTTGATGTTATTTGGAAATGCACCTAGATATTACCTCCGAGGTTTAAGAAGAGATTTTAAGTGAGTCCAGCTTCTCCCTGACAGCTTCAGGGTAAGAGAAAACCACTGATGCCTACAGTTTTAGTGCTCTATAGATCCAACTGAACATTTCAGAGTAAACGACAGCATCCTTTTCTCCACTCCACTTTTGGTACCCATTTTGTACATGGAACTCTTACTGCATTCACAATTTCTGCCACTTTATTCCCTCTAGAGAGAGTCTAAATGGCTCAAACGCCACTGCTGTCAGGCAATATTTAGGTCAGTGTCAGGTGAGGCTTTAATGGAAATTTTGTTTTCTCGGGTTCTATAGCAAAAAAACTTTCGTTATGTGCAGTTTAAATGAGGACTTGTAGGATTGCAGAGGCTCATCCTGATTGAAGAAGAAGATATACACTTTATTAACCCCTCAATGGGGAAATTCTTTTTTCACTCTATTTTTTTATTTACATGCATTTTAACCCAGACACACACATGCAGTACAACGGCATAGACATGCAAATGTGGAGAGAGATGGTGGAGTGATGGGCAGCCAGCCAGATGGGGGGGGGGGTGTGTCAGTGCCTTGCTCAAGGGCACCTCGCTACCAGCTAGCTGTCCACCTTCCATATTTTTGGTCCATGTGGGACTTGAACCAGCCACCCTCCAGTTCCCAAGCCAAATCCCTATGGACTGAGCTACTGCTGCCCCCTACTCTGGCTGAGTAGATTAATTTAAACATCACTGGCCCAAGCAAAGCCTGTGAGTGGTTTAGCCCTTATTAGTATAAATGTTGTGGACAAAATATTAGAAACAGTAAAGCACAACATAATATAACAAGACCACAAACTACAGCCTTTATAAAGTTGAAAAACTGAAATGAAACCTTTGTAAAGGTGGCATTTGTCGCCTGTGTTGTTTTCAATTGTTTTAAGTGAGTGTAAATGATAAAATATACGGACATGACATTGCAACGTCTCTGATAAATAACGTGCAAGCAAAAATCTGCATAAGCACTGAAGACAAAAGAAGGAATATACACAATATGTATACACTGTATATACACATTTATCTCTCTTATCAGTCGTATGCAGTTGTGTAACATAGTTTGCGCTGCACTACAGTCCCACTAACACAAGAGGGGAGTGTTGCATTGTTCATTATAGGTACAGTTTGAGCTGTGCTGATACTATCAAAAGCAAGTAGTCCTCACAGTTCAGAGTGGTTAAGATTTCCCTGCTTGTAGACCTTGATCACAAAATAGGTATTGCACATATGATGAGTATGATATAAAACTGATAAGTTGCAGTTGTTTCCTTTCAAGTTTTTATAAATATCATATTGCAAGTTACGATTGGTCACCTACCTATCTGATTAGTCTTGTAGTAATTAATACCAAAAGGAAGAAACTAGCAGCAGCTCCACCGAATCCAACCACTTAACATTAACAGCTACCCTGTAGATGCGTTGAAGCATTTGGAATATTATAATTGTAGCCTGTGGCGTATTACATAAATATGACAAACCTGTTGTTTTTTTTTAAAAGTTGCGCAATGTTCCTGGATAGAGATCTTTTAAATCAAAGACGTTTGATGTGGCAACATGGAAGACAAAGGGTATGAGTGTTCTGGCAAGAAATAAGTTATGGGTACATACTTAGAATAAAGTAGAAAGAAAAGAATACCTGCTCATCAAACACATTCAGATGAGCACTCATGTGAATGGAGGTCCAGTGCGTGCTACATAAAAATACACACTGGCTATCAAAGCAGAATGATAAACAGAAAGCCTGCAGGTTCCAGCTGTTTTTATTCTTAGTACTTCAGTACGTCCCATGAGGCCATGTCAGAATATTTTGTGCTGTCAGAATAAAGGCTCTCGGGATAGCTGTGGGAATAGTGGCCATGTTGCTTTCAGTACCCCTCTGTCAGTTCAACTCCCTTGCGACTCTTACCAACTTATTTTCCTTGTCTGTGTTTCCTCTATGCCCCGCTGCCCTCTTTCTCTCTCTTTGTCTCCAGGGTCTCTCACTCCTTGCTTGTACAAGTTTCCAGATCACGGTCTAAGTAGTGGTTCCTGTGCATTAAGCCATGGTTTCTCCTCACTACCCTCTGCCTTCCTTACAACTGATGAGGCCCCTGGGGGCCCCGGTGTTGGAGAAATGAAAACCGACGCCCAAAGAAAGAGCATAGGGGACCCAGATGATGCCCCTGCTATGGACTCCCCACAGATACGAGAGCTGGAGATGTTTGCCAATGATTTTAAAATACGAAGGATCAAACTTGGTGAGTCTTTTTTTACTAAAATCATAATATTAATACCTTAAAATGACAGTATTGACCACAGATCCTCTCTGCTTTGCATGTAAAGCAAACAGCCATGCAAAGATATTACACCACTTAGATACCTTACCACATAACGCTCCTTCTGTCTGCTGCCTCTCTGCTTGTGTGTGTATTATATGAAGTGTTTCTATTTCTGCTTCATTTTGACTGGCAGGCTACACGCAAACGAATGTAGGCGAGGCTCTCGCCGCAGTGCACGGCTCAGAGTTCAGCCAGACCACGATCTGCCGCTTTGAAAATCTGCAGCTGAGCTTTAAGAACGCCTGCAAGCTCAAGGCCATCCTCGCTAAGTGGCTTGATGAAGCAGAGCTGGCTGGAGGTTAGTCACACACACACATCCACATCACTCAGCTTCCATTTACCTGGATATCTCAATGAGAAGTGTTTTTGAGCTAGTGTAATAGGATCTGCTAGAAGTTATTGTATTATGTATTGTCAAAACAAACATGCTAAAGCGCCAACATATTCTTTTCTTTTCTGCAGCCTTGTACAATGATAAAATGGGAATGAATGAGCGGAAGAGGAAAAGGAGAACAACTATTAGGTATCAACAAGAAGCTTAGATACGATCCATGCCGTACAATGTTTAGTTCCACAGAGTTAATCTTCTCTTTCCCTTGTTTCCCACTGCAGTCTAGGAGCTAAGGAGGCTCTGGAACACAGCTTTGTAGAAAAAACTAAGCCATCCTCCCAGGAAATAGCCCGAATAGCCAAAGGCCTCCATCTGGAGAAGGAGGTTGTCAGAGTGTGGTTCTGCAACAGACGCCAAAGAGAGAAACGAGTCAAAACCAGCCTCAACCTCAGCACCTGTTTGTCCAAAATCAGTCCAAACTGCATTGCACAGATGAGCAAACCACAGAGACCACTGACGTAATTGTAAGGGTCAGCAAGAGAGCATCCATTCACCTCTAGCCTGATTGAGGCTCTTTCATGACTACAGCCAGTGAAAATGTATTATTCTTTTCTTTTTTTTTTATAAAATGTCACACGACACAAATCATCCCACTATGAAGTGGGAGAATTTTACTGAACAGGAAACAGAACAACCTTGAAATAATAAACACTTCCCTCATCCTGCGTCGAGCAGCTGCTGACGCACATTTAAAAGATGAGAACAGATGAGATTTTAAATCCTGCGATGGTCAGTCTGCCAACAAACAAAACCTGAAAAGCATATTTCCACTAAAACATCATTTCATCGATTGATCATCGTCATTTTAAGTTTATTTGAATCCAAAGAAGCAAATGTCCTTTTGATACCATTTTTTTTTTACTTGAATAGAAACGTTTCTTTACAGTATTTAAATCTCCCCATGTCGCAGAAAATTCAATGTATGTATGTATGTGTGTGTGTGTACATGTTAAAGAGCAACCCAGTTTTTTTTGTTACGTTGAGGCTGTGAAGATAAAAGATTTTCATTTACCACATCACGGTATGCTGCAGCTACCAGACATGATATTTAAAATGGACTGAATCCTGGCTGTGCCTTGTTTTCTATATGCATACTGAAAGTATATTAATTTCACAGACCAATAATAATGTAATCCATCAGCACCAGAGTGCATATGAGCAGATCAGCCCTGTGCCTTTCTAAAAAAACAAACAATATTGTCCTTGACTCAGTTGACTTTTTAAGAGAGAAGTTAAATGTTATTTGTCCAGATGTTCTGCGTTTAACAACAGGATTCTTTGTGTTATAGCTGTATTTGTGATTAGAGCTGTGTCCTCACATGAATTACCGTCTTGAAATGAAAAAAATGTTTGTCTTATTTAAGTTAATATAGCCGTGGTAAAAACAGTAATGTATTTAAAGTTTCACAACAGCCTATTTATTTGAGATTTAATATATTATGTTGATCTACTTTGCTGAGTTCAGCCTCTTTGATTTATGGTTTGAAGTCAGGGACGCGTGAAACTTTTTGACATTTTTAGCAACAAATGGATCTGAGGTCTGATGTTTCCTGTTGCGAGATGGATTTCATTTTTCATATTTGTTGCTGCTGCCTTGACAAAGTGTCACACAAAAGAAGCACATCAGCCAGTCACGACTCTGACCTGGTTGGGATGACTGATGTGAACTGAGCGAAGAAAACACACCACAGCTTCACTTTCAGACAAAATCTATGACTTTATATTGAACTTACAGCCAAGGAGAGAGATATTAATTAGGATGTCACATTAATGCAATGCAGAAAGCGGTGTCCCTGCTAAGGATGTATTACAGACAGATAGATATGAAGTGCCTTCATTCAACTTGATTGAAAATATCCAGGATGTATGCCAAAGATAGGGCTGGTTAGTATGTGCAGAAATGTGCACTTCTACTGAGCGAGGTACTGAAAGATGAATCAGTTTAATTCATTTCTGATAATAAAAGAGGACTGTGTTTCATGAAAAGACTCGTGTACCATCTCTCATTTTTTACTGTCATTATATTACGCTATGAATACATACATTAGGAGAGAGAGAGAGTCTGGTCATGCGTATGGCAAGAACTTTACAATTCATGGGTGTGTCTGTGGGGATTCATAAATAAAGCTATAAGACACCTTAATTCAGAAACAGACAGTTCCCACTGTGATTCATGTACAGCTGTCTAACCGGAGCGCTGTCAGGGGAAATAAACGCAGCAGAGTCATCAACACATTTCTGAGTCTGTACGGTAGAAAGTTATAGACACAGCAGGCAGAAAGGGATAAAACTTAAGAAGCTTCATGTGAGTGTTACACCTAAATCCCAGTGGAAGTATTCAGATCCATTATTTAACTTATTACTTATATATTATTAGATTATTTTTACTTATTGATTAGAGTAGGTGAAGTGGGACTGAGACTAATGATTATTTTTTATTATGGATGAATCTTTGGATCAGGAGCAATGAAGGGCTTCCGATCCAAAGCGCTCACACTGTTACTAAACTGATACACACACATTCACAGTGATGTTACAGCTATTGGGATCAGTTTGGGGGTAATTATCCTGCTCAAGGATACTTCAGGTGGACCGGAGGAAGCCCAGGAACCCGTAACTCTACCACAGCTACTGCCTTAATGCTACTGCTCCTAAATTTAAAATGACTCTTGCTATTTTTCTTCTCGTTTTATGTATTCAGAAAACACATACTGTATCTGAAGCAACACTACTAAAATAAGCAAATGCATAATGTGTGTAGTTTGTATTTTAGTGTATTGTACTGAGGATTTTGGATGTTTTCTCACATTTATTACAAGTCTCAGACACTTTACATCAGCTTGTTCTTTTGCAGTTTAGAAAGTTACAAATAATGCAGTTTGATTGCAAATTGATTCTAAAAGTCTGCACTCCAGTGATGCAACTTTAACAAAATAACAGTTGGGATTTGATGCTCATTCTGATAGAACTTGAGCATCCATACATTATTTGTAACCACTTATCTTCATCAGGGTCACTGTGGGGCTGGAGCCTATCCCAGCTGACTTTGGGCAAGAGGCCGAGTACACACTGGACAAGTCACCAGCTCATCACAGGGCACACCATTCACACTCACAGTCACAACAATTAACATATTAAGTGCATGTCTTTGGATTGTGGGAGAACATGCAGACTCCACGTAGAAAGACCCTAGCCAAGGTTCAAACCAGGAACCGTCTTGCTGTGAGGCGACAGTACTAACCACTGCTCCACCGTGCCACCCAGAATGTACCCATCATACGGAAATTAATGGGAACCAAACGCTACATCTTAATATCTTTAAGTCTATAATCTGAAGTTCAAAACACAAGTATGAACATAAAAGAGACAAACCAAACCGTACCTGAAGAAGTTTTATTCCTTATAAAAGCCATGAACCTTTTACAGAGTCACTTTAAAATGACTAAAGAAAAAAAGGAGGAGGAGGATACATACACTTGTCAAAAAGAGTGGACATTTCCTAATTATTGGGCGGCACTCAAACAATTTCATCAACTCAAGCATTTCATCTTTAAAACATTGTTTCCGATAACAATCACAATAGACTGTTGGAAAGAATGATTTACAAAAAAAGAAGAAGAAGAAAATCAATGAATTACAGCATGTTGTGTTCATCATGTTAGATACATGCAAGAATTAAAAGATTTTCAGTTTGTTTTGGCAATGGAAATCAATATGGGAACAAAAAGCCAGAGAGGGAAAGAGAGAGACGACACTCAGTATAATGTGTCCGTCACCCTCGTGAAGCTGGCTGACATGAATAAATCACTGCATGGAAGATTCACCTTCAGCTCTGAAGAGAAAAAAAACATCTCTTTGATCACAGTGTCATTTCAGCCAACACTTCCGTCATTTTGTTGCTGTAGTGTGTGTGTGTGTGTGTGTGTGAGAGGCAGCTTAAAATAAATGACAGTAACTGCACAGCAGCTGAAAGAGAAGAGGGACTGCAGGAGCAGTGCCATCCTACAATCACTGTGTAAATCCCATGTCCAATATACGATGCATAATCAGATAGTAAACAACCAAGAATAAAAAAAAATCACTCAGTAGTATCAAACAATTGATTCAAAACTATTTGATATGCCAGTCTTGCATTAGTCCTAATTTGTGTTTGATTAAGTTTTCTCGCAATTTGTATATCATCACAACTTCAGTGGTGCTAATTAAAACACCACGTCACCGTGGCATGCATTGTTTCCAAGTAAAGTCGAAGGCCTTACCCTTGCCCCGAGGCATCATTAGTTATATGTTTAACATGCATATGTCTGAGTTACATCATCTCCAGTATCTATGGTAGCATACCTAAGAAGTATTAAAAGAAAACATGATAATTAATTAGCTAGTCGACCAGTTGCTCAATTTCTCCCAATCGCTTGATGATGATGAAAAACATGAACACAGAGTAGAGGATAGTTTACCTCAGGGGAGTGTTTAAGGAGTGTTAAGACAACCAGCAGGGACAATGATCGCAGGTTAATAGTGAGAAGAAAAACAATACATCTGGTTACGGACAACCCCTAAGCTTTTTTTTTTTTTATTATTTTTTTTAATTACCATGTTTTACTTGCTAGAGAAAAGCCATCCGCCTTCAGTCGCGTACAAAGCTGATAGATTATCAAGTTTGACCAAAAGATGGAAAAGCCAGTTCAAAAGTCACATCTACTGTAGCCCTTAGTAAGACAAAGATGGATGGTAAACAGTGTAGGTGGTTCAGAACTGTTAAGGCCAAGCACCTTTCATTGATCGACCTTCAGGCTGTGGTCTCTTCAGTATCATAATAAATATTTTCGCATAAATAGATCCGATGTTCTTTCAACTTACTAAATAATGCGTGAATATGTGTTTGTGTTAAATATAACCCGTCTGCCTGCATGCCTTCAGGTTACTTTGTGTGTGTGTGTGTGTGTCCTTTGTTACACCTGTAGCATCTGAACAAAGCCGATGTGTCGAAAAACAGTCCATATCAATCAATATCAATGTCGCACAGGTTTTCTAATGTGAACATTAACACGAAGAAGGCATTTAGTCCACTCCCAGTGCTCGGAGCTGTCTCTCGATCTCTTCGTCAGAGATGGTGGCTGACGTTTTGGAGGAGGCGGCGGCGCTGGGGAGACTCTTTCCTGCAGCTGGAGCTCTCACCATCTGGAAACACACGCGGGCAGAAATATCCCATTAGCAGACACACTCGATTCAAACACACACACACAATCACAAAACATTGTACTTGTTGTAATATTGGCTGCTGTGTACAGCTGCATACTGCCACTCCAAAGTCAAATGTAGAAGGGCAGTTCAAATTTTAGCACAATTTTACAAAGAATTATGTATTATATTGGAAAACTTTTGTCTCCATATGACAAGTCATACTGTATTTTTTCAATCGTTCTTCATTTGCGAGAAAAAACAACAAAAAAACAGTAAAGTTGAAACTCTTTAATGTGTTCGTTAAAAGCAACGTGATAGGCAGTTTGTGCTGCGATATTCTTAAAGCCGTTTAACTGGTATGACACGTTACAACAATCTGGCACTCACCACCAAAAGGAATAATTAAATTATATATATCTCAGTTCAAATTCTTATTAATTGATCTTTGTATCTGCTGAAAAGCTGAAGCTCTTTGTCCCAAATTTCTTACTCTCTATCACAGATTAAAAGATAATAACACCTACAGATGCTTCTTTACTTACAAAACTACCACAGTTTATGAGTCTTTTAACTCCTTCCAGCTCGAGGCTTGATTGAGAAAACTTTTATCGTTTAGTTTTCTAAGAAATTGCATGACACAAAATTGTCTTTTATTGTGATTGAGCGGGAAATAATTACCCCCTCCCTACGTTCAGAAACAGTTTTGCAGGTTTTTTTTAAATACTTGCCCGTTTGTTCTCTCCAGCTGTGGGCTTGTTTATAGGACAATTTGTGGGGTTTGTTCATTGTGTTATGAGGGGTAATAACTCATGAAGCCCCCCAGGGGGAGCCAGACACACAGCAGATGGGCAGCCTGGTAGTTACACGCACACACAAACACACACACACACTGCGGTACATAAGAGTTAGAAGAGCTGAGGGCTAGCCCCACCATGTGGCAGCTGGAATACATTTTAACAGCTGAGTAAAAGCCATGTGGAACACTTATTTAGTTCATGCTGCTAAGGGGATGTGCACACATTTACAATTGTAAAATGTGTGGTTAAACTTTATGTTTGAATTTCTATATTACCTTTCTCTTCACGTATGTTTACCTGAATAGTGATAACACTTAGAAGTAGAAAGTAAAACATTTTTCTTACCTTTCCAGAGATCTCAATGCCGATCTCATCCAGAACCTGGTTGACAATGCCCTGAGATTCCTCTTCATCCCCAGACTCATCGAAGATGTCATCCAAAGTGTCGTTGACTGGAGAGTGACACAGAGAGGGAGGAGATACAAATGAAGTCAAAACATTTGATTTTCAGTTTGGACTTTAGAGTAAGACATCTAAACCTTTTGCAACCAAACTACTAAATGCATGCTTATGTGTCGACATTTGCCCTATTTACCTCGTCGAAGCGCAGACATTAACATACCTCGCTTCTTACACCATTCACGCATCCTGATAATCTGGTTTTGGTAAGCCTGCAAATACCAGAGCTCTGTGTTTGAGCATGAGTGTGCATCACGTGTACTTACTCATTTCCTCTGTCATGCCCATCTTCATGTTCTCCTTCTGGAAGTCCTGCATGGTCTTTAGAGTCTTCTGTGGATCCATCTTTTTATTCACCGCTTGCATTGTCTGTACGCATTATGAAAAGAAATTCAGAGAATGAATCCTGATGGTTTTTTTCAACATACTGCGTGAGCTGCTCTTATGCAAAGACACAAAATGACAGTGAAGGGATGGCAGCACATAAGACAAGACAGTTTGGTGGTTCTCACGCTGCCTTCTTGGGCGTCATAGGATGGTGATAAAATCCCAGATTTCTACATTTATAACAAATCAGTATGTGTCCAAAGCAAATATCTGTTTGGTTGAAATAGGGATTAAAAGACTTGCTCTGCATTCATTAGTATATAGGAGAACAGACTAACTCACAAATTATTCATCTCCTTCCTGTGACGGTTCAGCACAAACAGCCGGGCCTGACACAGATAAGATACACCCGTGTCTCCACTTTACTGCTACTGTTGACATAAATCATGGCAACCCATCGCTCTGAGCTATTATAGCTCTTGTGGGAGGAAAGTGTTTCACTTTTCTTTTTTAAGAAACCGAATAGAAGCTGACACTTTTTGCGCATGTATAAATAAACTTTGTGTGCGTCTGACATAAAACAATTAACACGTTCCACACCCACCTGATCACACTCCATTAATCTGAAGCCTAATTATATTTGACCTGTCTATGTTTGCGAAGTCTGACTCTGTACAGTACATCGCTCTTGGCCAATTACTACGTCTCACACTTCATTAAGGACAATGACACAACAGAGCCTACATTAATACTTTAAGTACGACACTAAAACATTGATACAAGTAAACACGGAAACTATCTCATATGCAAAACAGAAACGCACCTAACTTTTCACAGTGCAAAGTCAAATGTCTAAATGGACTTTCAAAGGAAGGAGGAGTTCTAGATGTCCACTTTTAACATAATGTTAGTGAGTGCATCCTTTTGTTTTCTCATAAGTTCACTGTATCCATCTGTGAAGTACGCACAGTTTTCTCCAACAGAAAAGATGAGAAATAAAACCAAAGTGCAAGCATTGCTTTTCACGACAGCTTGTCTTAACACGTGCAGGTATTTTCCTGTCCTAACGGGACAGCCCAACTCAACACGAATCAAACATTTCAAAACCTGAATTGAAGGACGGGGTTCGGCATCTTACCTTGGCTGTGGTGGACATGGCGCCGGCCATCTTCATTTGGGAGTTCATGACCTTCGTCTGCGTAGACATGGAGGTGACTTTGGAGCTGACGGCGTACGTGCGGTTCTTCTGTTTCCTCAGCTGGACCAACTGTTTGGCGAGAATCTTGCACGCCTCTTTGTTGCCGCTCTTGGCCATCTTCTTGATTTCTGCTTCCTGGAGAGTGAGGAGGAGAATATGGGCTATAAGGACTTGACGACAACAGGACTCTCCTGCTGTGACTTAAGTTTAGCATATTTAACACAATATTTAACGTAATTGTCGGTGTGTGAAATGCAAATTTAGCTAATTAGTGCGAGTATGCACAAAAAATCCCCGTTGTAGAATGGAAAGAAAGCGGACGTATATAATTCATCTGCCCAACAGTCAAAATAAGCATTACATTTAGAGATAATATTCCATTTAAATGAAGAAATATAGACGGTTTAGGGCTGCACAGATTGTACATTAGCTGCAGTGGAGCAGCTACGTTACTTTTCAAAGTAATGTTTTGAGAACAGTTTAGTGTCAAGTGGGTGCCACCAATTTTCAAATCTGTTTCAGCAATACGACATGCTTAACCATGTCAAAAGACACATTAAGTTCTCGGATAAATCAGGATGGAATAATCAGCCGCCTTGGCAACTACAAGGAGATCACTGTACGTGCCATGTGCTATGGCAATCCACACTGATGCCGTGTTTTAAGGAACATTTTAGAAGGCTCTATCGGCATATTGTGTAATCATTATGATGCAAATAACTGTGACATGACTGATCTTATGACCTGCCATTTGCTACCATGATTTCCTCTTATTGTACAATACACAGAAACACACACACACACAACCAGGTTTGCATGAATGCATACGCACCATATGTATTGAAACAAACAGAAGTGTATCTACAAATCTCTAGAGAGACCAATGAGTTTGCAAATATAGACACAGTAAATAAAGTCATCTGGACGAGGCTTCACACGCTGGCAAGCAAATACAAGCTTTAATCTTTGGTAAACATAAGAAAACACACTGATGCCCACAGGAACACCGTGTGTGTGCATCCCAAGAGACGATAGTGAAGCTGCAGGTTACAGTGAGCTCTCAGCACTGCTCCGTACAACAGCCTCAGCATGTGTTGTTTATATCTTATGGCTGAGCTAAAAGCATCTTCAGGAAGCAACAATCAATTATTAATGTCTGATGAAGCAACAGAACAATCCCCACTCAGCTCAGTGTCTCTCTAACACACACACACACACACACACACAGACAGACAGACAGACAGACAGACACACACACACACACACACACACAAAACAGGTATGTTCGGTTCAGTTTGTATTTGCTTGCTGTGTGCATAAAAAAATTCAAATTAATGTCGTGGAAAGAAAATAATATAGAGCTGTGTGACGGGAGCTACTAATAATTTCAACTGCACTGTGACTGCTGCTGGTGTGAAGCTTATAATGTCTTATTTACTGCCCTGTCAGTGACGGAGGAAGGGGTGAAGAGGGTGTGATGGATGGTTAGTGCTCTCTTAAACATGAAGCAAACACAGCGCACAAATGTGATGCTGTAAAGTTTGGCCTGGTATAAACTGCATTGCACGGCATTCTTTATGTTTAAACAAGGCCCAAGATGTTTCTGAACAACAACGTGTTGCAACAGAATCAGCTGTGAGTTTTTAGTGTATGTGTGACAGTTTAATATATTTTCTGCTTGTGAATGACCAAAAAATGTGATTTAGAAAACCAGATATAAAGATTAGGCTTACTTCTTAACTGTCTGTAATGTGTTTTGACACTTTAAAAAGACATTACATTCACATGAAGAGTTATTTTTTTGCAAACTCGTCAAGGACTTTGTGACTAGTGTGCATGGTGGGGGGCGACATGATTGTGCTAAACTGCAAATTTAGGTCATTTCCATTTTATAGCAAAATATCTTTTATTCAGAATATGCAACAAAGCTTTTTTTTAAAAAAAATTTGACTAATTAGCAAAAAGCATTAATGAGGAATAAAAATCTGGTTCCCCGGGGAGATAATTATATCCTGTATGATATTTACTTAATACAACAGAGGGGAGAGGACACGCTCTTCTTTCATCTTTCAGAGAGGGGAAATTTTTTGTGTGTGTGTGCATAGAAACTTATAGTGTGTGTGTGTGTGTGTGTGTGTGTGTGTGTGTGTGTGTGTGTGTGTGTGTGTGTGTGTGTGTGTGTGTGTGTAGGCTCACTTGCCTGAAGCAAAGCCACCACACCAGATCATTCTGCTCTCTTCATTTACACCTATTAGCCAATCAGGCTCAATGCCAGCCAGTAGGAAGTGGATGTGATAATCATCTCTAGCTATGTGCGCGTGTTGGGAGAGCTGGGGGGTCTTGGTCTTAATAAGGCATTGATGCAATATGTAGAAATGTATTGGAAATGCGTTTTGTAGAGATACTTTTGTTCCCTGGACTCTTTGTATATGTGTATGTGTGTGGGTGTGTGTGTGTGTGGACCCACCATTTGTTTCTCTTGTTTCTCCAGCGCTGCTCTGTCTCTGGTGATCTGTCTCTGAGTGCCTCGCAACTCCTTAGACTGTTCCTTGATTATGTCTTTAGAGAGAGAGAGACGGAAAGGCAGAAGGAACTGTTCATACTTTGTCAAAACTACAATAAATGAACATTTAACACACATTAAAACACTTGGGCTTAGCTTGGGTGGTGAAAAAAAAAAAAAAACAGTTGTGTTGGTGAGACAAATCTGACATCACACATGTTTTGCATAGTCTACGTGATCAGGCTGGCAGCTGAACAGAAAGCACATATAAAAGACCAACAGCAAGAATGAGGTGTGCTATCTCTTATCTTCTGTTTGGTTTGATTATATACAGTTTATTATTATTTTTTTTATTTATTCCCAGTACACCACAGGTGAAGTGTTGAGAAAAACAGACAAAATGTGTAAAGCAGATTATGTTTATTACGTTTGGACAAAACTGTCTCGATTGTGCCGTGCGAATTAGAAAAGGGCAGGGTCCGTGTCAGCTGGCATTGGAAGAAATCTAAAACATCTATTCAGTGGCTTAATGGTGAGCATGTGTCAGTGTGTGCGCCCACATGCACGCCACATACCAACACCAAGTAATATGCAGCACACTGAGAAAGCATACGGACACTGCCAACTGTGGAGGTGCTCCGAGAGCTCACACCAATACTGAGTCAGATCTGAACCACCTACACAAACTCATAAAAAGTGTTATCATGTGATATGACGTATGACAATGAGGTCACATATTCATCCATGACTTCTGAGTGAGGGACAACCCAAACCATTAATGACTTGGTATTGACTTCAGCTGCTTTTTGACCTAAACTCAGATTTAGTCTATTTTCTTGTGACAATATGCAGCACGTTTTAAATCTATGATAATTCTTCAGTGTTAAAAGTTAAGATTCAAGATAAATACATTAGTCATGTCAAAATAAGTCCAAAATAAATGTGCAGATAAACTCCCCCCCAAAAAAACCTTAAACAGGGGAAATAAAGGAAGAAACCTCTGCAAGACAACAGAGGAGGGGGCTCTCTTCCAGG
Organism: Larimichthys crocea; assembly: GCF_000972845.2. NCBI lineage: Eukaryota > Metazoa > Chordata > Actinopteri > Sciaenidae > Larimichthys > Larimichthys crocea. Next base: position 9,416,611 of record NC_040028.1, read on the forward strand.
ATGGACATGTGGCAATAAAAGAGTACAAAAAACATTTGCTATATTGCTATGATATAATAGAAAATAGCACATTTTGGAAAAAGGAAACCATGCCAAAAAAAAGTGCTTATTCTTTCTGAAATATCCAGTAATCGTGAACTTGGTCAAGACACGTCATCGCGTTTGAACCACTTGTGGGTACGACGCAAGTATACGTACAAGGTGACGTGTCTCCAACGTCTCAAAGTGGGAGGGATATCGTCCTACAAATATGCTTGATCTAACCGACCCCCCCCAACCTAATCTCAATGCGCCAAATAACCAGAAACCACTTGAACCACCCCTAACCTGGGCAACGACAGAAAAAACAGCAGCCGGAGAGGAAGAGAAACGAAGAGATGGAGACTGCGAAATGTGACAGCTGAGAAATCCTGACAGTGGCATGGCATAGAGTGACGGTAATGCAAGCACAGTGAGTACGGCATGCATATGATCGGTATGGCTGAAACTGGAATGACAATGATGGGAGGAGTAGAGAGGCGGTGCTGCGAAGACATTTACCGTAACCAAAACCTTTTTTTTTTTTCTTGTTTTTTTTAAACCTGCAAATAACATTTTTAGGGAACTGTCCACACAGACAGACAGGTTACAAAAAGGGAGGTGAAGTTTAATCTGGCCTCTCTCTCTCTGGAAACCCAGCACTATGACTCAATATAAATCAGTATTTGAAATGGACTAATTGATTCATCAGATTTGATAAAAGAGAGGCTGGTGTTTCCCCATTTTGACCTTGTGAGGCTGATTACCTAGCCTGGAGAAAAAAAAACACTTAAACATTTAAGATTGACTGGCTTTCCATGTTTTTTTGACATCACTCTATATTACTGACTTAAAAAATTACCATATTCAACTATAGAGGCAGCATCAGACAGCTTTGTCTTTCACATTACAGCATTTTATCACACTGTTTTGGATTATTTTGTTGTTATTTTGTCACAGCACATATAGATTTCTGTCTGTTTATTGTGTTTTGTTTTGTTTTTTTCTGTAGTGTATGCTACACTTCCCTCTGTTGCTGTAACAAGTACATTTCTATGTATATTTCTAATCTAATCTAAATTAACTCATGTATTTCCATGATAGAGAGAGAGGAGGTGATGGATTTATCGGATTAAAAACAAACATAAGAATATAATGGTTAAAAAACGATCATTATGTGTGTTTGACGTGATTATATTTGACGTACATTGTGTAATAATTTGTGATTATGTTTCCGGTTCCTCGTCTGAGTTATTGTAAACAAGCTCAGTTTAACAGACAGCTAACTACTCTCAGGAACCTAAACGACCCACATGACTGTAATCTGGACAGAAATGTTACAAACGCAGACATGTTCACGTTCATATATTAAGTTTGTTTTTAGACTTTCGGTCAGCATCGTGACTGGTGACTCAACCCGACCCAGAACAGGTCCAACAAGTTAAAGCGTTAAACCGGGACAGCTCATTTAAAACAGCAGCAGCTACAAACAAGTGAGCTAGCCACGCAGAGCAAACTTACCGTCGACAGTCTTCTTCTTGAAAAGGGAAGCCATGTCGCTGCTTTGTATAAACCTAAATATATATATAAATATACCAAATACGAGTGGTGAAGCGCTAACACCGTGTTATTCCCGGTTGTTTGTCGCCTCGTCTTCCTGGTTGACTTTCTGTTGTCGGAGTTCCTCCCTCAGCTGACTGACTCAACGGCTCCGCGTGACGTCACGGCGGGACTCTCATGCTGCCTTCAAGGTAGCCTCGTAAAAAAAAACAAAAAAAAAACGAAAACTGTCAACTCGATAGTGTCACCTGTCGTTTTTTTTTTTTGCTGTACAAATGTCTGGACTAGAAAGGAGTAGTGGCACATTTAAAAGTGGCCGATAAAAATAAAAAAAAATCTAAGTGAACCTGTTAAAATTCAAGTCTTGGTTTATTTAATGTGCATTGAACATTTCCCAGTTTGCCATATTCCCCACAGTAAGTGAATGCAACAAGTCAGAGGAATTGATAATATAATGTTCACTTTAGATTAGATTAGATATGCTTTATTCATCCCACCACGGGGAAATTTGCTTGTTACAGCAGCAGAGGAAAGTGTAGCATACACTACAGAATTAGAAAAAAGTAGAAAAGGCAAAAAAAAACAAAAAAAACGAAGAAAAAACACAATAAACAGACAGAAATATCTATAACCTACACAATAAACACGAAAAACAATCAACCTTCAAAACAGACAAGTACTGAGGATAAAAGTGGCTGGAAACAGGGAGAACAGGGAGACACCTAAAACACTCAACACTCAAAATTTGCTAAAAAAAATAAACTGTATAAATTACAAATTGTGGTTTTATGTAGTTATATGCAGTGACCGTTATTGCTGTAAGATTGCTAAAAAGTGACCATGATATGAATATTAATATTATTGCAAGAGTAGTGATCATAATAAAGATAATATTACAAAAGTAAGTGACCATGATATAAATAATAACTGCAAGTTATAAATGAAATAAAATAGCACTTGCAACAAAGACACTTCTTACTATTGCCAAATCACAGGGCTTTGCAAACAAATGAAGTCAAAATCAAAGTATTTTTTACAGATACTTTTACTGCCTATTTAATCCAGTTGATGTTTTAACTGGTTCTTCCTTATATAAATATATATTAAAGGTCCAATGGTGCTGCAGGCAGATATAGGGTTTGCAGAGGAAGGGATGTACAGGACACGATGATGACATGTGGGATCTCTCTCAGCAGATAGTATGGACAGAGTCCAACGGCTAGCAGTTCAACATCTGGGCTACAGATGTATCTATATGTATCTAGTGTATGTTATCATGGCACACAAACATGTAAACTGTTGTAGGACAATAAACCACAGAGCGAGTTACTGTCAATAAAAAAGCGCCCACAGCTTCTCACAGCACCATAAATTTTGTTCTTCTCAATTTCCTTCCTCATCTCTTTGTCCCAAGAGGCGAGGGTTTTCATACACTCCACTCATGTATTCGTATTGTCTTATTTCATATTGATGCTGAGAGCAACTTTATGTGCGATGGTGGGACTCCTGAACCATAACCAACTCAATTTGGTGCACATGTGTGTGTGTGTCTGTGTTGGTGATGGGAGGGAGCACAGAAGATGTAAGGTGGAGAGGGTGAAGGGGGGGATTTCAGCCCAGAAATAGTGAGAGCTGCCAAGTTATGGCTAGAGCAAAGGAGAGAGGGGTGACTTTGAGGAGAAGGAGAGGAGGATGGGTAGCCCTTAGCTCTTTTCTCTATCTCCAAGGATGTGTGTGTGTGTGTGTGGGCACTTGCCTGTGTGCATCAGCATGTCGTCCTGAGGCGTTGTTCTTGTTAAGGTTATTAGGGAAGATGTTTGGCGCTAATCAGAGGAGGGCTACAGGGACTACCACTAAACGGCCTCATCATCAGAGGGCCCCAGTGGTGATAAATCTAGCCCCAAGCACCCAGAGGGCCTGCAGGTACCAAGCTTGTATCTGTCTCTGGTTTTGTTGCGACATAGAAAGAGCATGTAAATCAATATGTGAAGCTTCAGACCTTTTTCTACCTGTGATGGATGCAATAAAGTCTGAATAAATACAAATTGTAGGACTGATCAATATTACACAACGGCAAGGCTTTAACCTAAATATATTTGAATGAGACATTTTGACTAGATTCCATATTAATATGCTTAATTTATATGCTAAATATTGAAAAAAGAAAACCCAATTCCATCTTTAAAAATACATTAGGCTTGTATGCATTAAAATAAAATCTGAAGAAATGTTTTCATTTTCACTGTTTTTCTTTTCTCCACCACTTTCCCCAAATATCTATCCTTCCCATTCCTCTCCTCTCTGTGATCTAGCCCGGGGCAAGCAGACATGTAACGTTAAGGCACTAACTACAGAGTGTATGGACACACATGCACACACACACACACACACAGCAGACAGAAACATTCATGTGTGAAATGAGATCTCTGCACAATCAGTGGGAGTCACAGCCATAAAGCACATCAAGCTTTTCAGCTTTAAGGTATCATTGAACAAATCGCACATATATCCTTTCATGTGATGACTGTGGAGTTCTAACAACTCTGTTTTTGCTCCTCTTCACAGATACACCCATTCGAGGACATCCAACGATGAAGTGGAGCAATAAGGAGTTCTTTCTTTTATTAAACTGACAAGAGCTGACTAATATTTTACATGTAATAACAATTTGCATTGCATTTTCATTCCTAAGAACCGCACAAAAATGGTAGTTGTATTTCAATCACTTTTGAGTCATGCAACTTTAATAAAACTTACACCGACACAAAGATTTTCTACTGTATACGAGCTTTAGAAATGTCTCATAAATTAGATTCAACAACTTCATATCCATCAAAACAGGGACAGACGGGGACAATCCTGACTCGATGATGTCTCATTATTACCCTAATAGATAGCCAATATCTGCCCCATGTGTTCGCAAAAAACACAGATTTGTGATTTGCAATAGAACTGGAACAAATCTCCCTGAGGCCTCCTCGTGATGTAAATCTCATTCCCCATATTTATCAAGCATAAATCCTGAATCATAATAGGATGTAAGATATGAGTATCTTCCCTGTGCCCCTGACATATGAGTAGGCTGAAATATGTTTGTATGCAAACAGAGAGAGAGAGAGAGACAAGGGGCTGTGATGGGAAGCACGGGATTTCAACAGTACTTCTTCAGTCTGATGGATGGATACTTCACTGCTTCCCAGATGGAGAGAGACAGATAGAGAGGGAGGCAGGGAGGACACAAGGAGTACCAAGGGGATTTAAGGAAGATGAGAATAGAGGGCAACTTCACAGAGAGGAAGAGAGGGAAGAATAGAGCAGAGCTGTTGAGTTGCAGAAAAAAAAGTCTGTTTATTGTGGCTTAATTAAAGGAAAAGTTTGCCTTTACTTAATTGCTTAATTGATTCACTGACAAGTTTTTGTTATACACAGGATTATGTGTCAAAATAACTTGGCCAGACAAAGTCTGGCTGCTTAGCAATCTTACAGCAATAACAGTCACTGCATACAACCCCATAAAACCACAACTTGTAATTTATACAGTTTATTTTTTGAGCAAATTAAACAAAGAAAAAAAGATGTTGAGTGTTTTAGGTGTCTCCCTGTTCTCCCTGTTTCCAGCCTTGATGCTAAGCTAACAGGCTGTGGCTTATATTTTAAAGGAGAGACTTGAGAGTGTTATTCTCATTTAACTCTCCGCAATATTTCTAAAATGTCAGCTTCTTCTTTTTTCTTTTTTTTTAAAAGCTAATCATCCACTTTTAAAATGATGCAGTTTATTAGTTGGCATTGTACAGATGACCACCAAACGGTGCCTCTGGGAAACCTTTAAGAGCAATTAGTTATAAAAAAACGTAATTTTAATCATTTTCCAAACATGATGTGTATGTAGGTGGGAGAGGATTTAGGACATATGGAAGACAGCAGGAGGCTGAGAGAGCAAGAAAAGACGTAGGGAGGGAAGACGGCGGGGATGGCAGTGGGGGAGGCAGGGGGGCAGTTTGGGATGGTCTAATAAATCGAGTGAGTGACTCCACTCATTTTTGCCCGTGGGACGAATCTAGTCGCGCTCACCGGCGCTGTGCAGCATCAGGGAATTGTGGGTAATGAGAGATTATTCTCCCCTGTAGTGTTTGCTCATCATCATTGCCACTCGCAACCTCCCCAGCCTCCCACGAAACACACACACACACACACCTCGCTAACACAAGCAGATTTAGCATTTGGATGCAGGTGTTGAGTTATATATACAAACACGTGCAGATACACATCCATCGACGGAGGCACGCGCGTCTTACAGACATGGTTTTGTGAGTAAGGTCAAACAGCGAAGTGTTATTGTTTGAATCTGCTGCTGGCGCCAATTTTGGATGTCACACTCAGTGAGGCGCACACACACACACGGTTCAATGACACCCTCTTTTATCCACAGGTTCTTTTTGCCTGAGGATGCCAATCTGTCTGAGGGAACATCCTACATGCATCAAACCAGAACCCTCTTTTGCCCTTCCTTCCTTTTTTTCTCTCCCTCTCTTCTGTCTCTCCAGCCCATGGTCCTCCTCGCCCCGGAGCCAGGCTGTGACCACAAGAATTAGGCTGGTGGTCCCAGCAGGGGCCCGAGCCTCAGACACACCATTAGCATGAGGGAATTAGAGTCATTACAACTGGAAGGGCAACGGAGGACGAGTTCTTCGCACTGCAGCACAGAGAGGAGGTTTGGGAAGTTGTGTGAGGGGGGAAAACAGACAAAGTGGGAATAATTAATCTGGTAGTTGGGAAACATTTATCTAATATGTAGTACATGCATTTATAATGAGAATGCATATTTAGAAAAGGTGTTGTGGGTGGTTGTGATTCTAAATGCCTTGTTCCTTAAAACCTAGAATAATGTGTGTTGAATGTTGTGTGATTTCTGTGTAAGGGTCATCTGTAATGACAGATGGACAGGTAGGTGAATTTGTCAACTGAGAATCATCAAGCTGGAAGAGCGAAGAATCACCTCGAGCTAGCAGGTTCTGTTCATTTTTTAATAAATGATTAAATGTTAAAATAAGAAAGGTCTTCTTATTCTTGTTAAAACACACTAGACATGTTCCCGGGGATCCACACTTTGAATGACTTTTTCAGGCTAAATTGGGTCCAAAGTAAGATTTCAACCAGGGCCCCAAAAAGGCACAGATTGGACCTGGTGCCAGCACCACAAAAGAAGCTTCCTGTGTCTCCATTTTCTCATTCATGCCATGTCTTACCTTCGCTGGAGTGCATTTTTATTACTGTCACAGATAATATGAATCTAATCGACACTCTTCCACATGTTATTGTTTAAACCAGACATCAACATTTTGCTCTGAAAAAGTAATAGAGCAAATTGGTATGGAAAGGAACCTGCTTAATTTCACACATATCCAAATTATAAATCTGAATGACCTACATAAATACTATTTTTTTTTCCAATTTGCTGTGAATTTTCAGATTTAACCTTTAAATCCATGTCCAGCTTTTGTTTAAAAGGAAGATTGGAGTTTGACCCTCCGAGTGGGACACACACATCAACATCCCCTCCATCAACATGACCCTGTCTTTGAGTCTCCATCATCTCATTAATTCCTGCCAGGAAGCCAGTGCAGTTTCCTTTATCTTTACACATGCAGAATATGAGTTAGAACTGGAGGATGGACTAAGTAATTATCTGCTTTTTAAGCAAGGTCAGCATTGGTGACTATGAGGGAACCCAATATCCAGTGGTCACTTTGTTAAGAGACAGTGTCAGACACACGAGTACGCACACTGCGAAGGAAGTACTTTGCTTTGTCTATCTTTGCAATTAAAACTCCCATTTCCATCTAGAAAATGTGCAATAATGGCTCAGACAATTAAAACCGAATATGTGAGATCGCTGAGATAATGAAAAAGCCAAAGCGTGGTGCTTTTGTTGGACAAGAAAACCCTTGTAACTTTTTTTTTTTCCTTTGGCTTAACATGGAAATTCCATTTCCATTAACTTACAAATGACTGTCTTTTGCTCATTAGAAAACACGCTGGCGCGACAATGCAAATGAGCCCACCATGTTGTTTTGTGTCGCGCTTAAACTGAATTCTACATCTAAACTCATGGTGTAATTTTAAATTGGAGGGAAATGTTGTTGTAAATGCAGTGAGTGGATTGCTTTTTTTTTCTTCTGAATATGACAGTGAATAAAAATCATCTTACATTGCATCACTCCATGTACTTGAAGATGCACTAATGGTTCTTTAATTAGGCTTTAATGTTTGCACTCCTCCCCCACCACTCGCACTTGCGCTGTATTAAAGCAGCAACTACGCTGAAGGCAGAGGGGAGACGTGTGTGTGTGTGTGTGTGTGTGTGCGTGTGTGTGTGTGGGTGTGTGTGAAAAGAGTTTGACTAATATTTCAGTTATATCTAAAGATCTAATATCTGTCCAAGGAAATATTTTCATTGACTTAATATCTCAGATGTTTATGAGAGTTAAATATAAAATAATCACCATCAGAATCTTAAAATACAGTAAATGTTTTTTAGGAATTACTAAGAATAAAAGTAAAAATTCTTGCAGCTCAGTGTGATCTCAATGGTAAAAATGTGAGAACCTGCAATGTGCAGTGCTCATTTGTTCATCACCTTCATCCTCATCATTGTCATCATCATCATAATCATCTTCAGGTCGTCCAGAGAGTCACCTCAGGCAGGTGTGTTCTTCTATAGACTCTCTCCGGGGGCAAAAAAAACGAAAGCAACCCGCACCATAAAACTCATGATGCTGCAGTCTGCTTAATGTGAGATATCATCATCAACAGCACTCAGCGTTATCTCACACCTGCCTCATCAGGAATGCAGAGTAAGGTTGAAGAAGATAGATCTTTTAATTTGGCCAAAAAAAAAAAAAACATTGACAAAAGCATTTTTTCTTAGCAAAATAGTTTTTTGTCAGTGTCAATGCCTCCGAATCTGGTGGGTTGAACTACTTGTGAATTTCTTTTCTTCCACCTCTGAGACTCAGATCTGGGACAAAACACTTATGACCTGTTTTCTATGGTTTCTTGGGTTGTATCCCCAAAACCTCCACATTCCTGTCTGTGATCTAAAGTAGCAGAAGTTTATTAGGCATGTGAAATTTCTTTAGATCTTAAACACCGGAGGTGCCCCTCATTGTTTGAGGGGTTCTAACAGCTTGAAAAGCAAACAATTCTCTAACTCCACTTTAATTTCTGTCCTTTTCCTTTCTCCTCCCTCCATTTTCCCCCTCTAAAACATCCACTAATAATCATCTCTGTGCCTCATTAAGGAGAAGAGGAGTAGAGGCACAGGCTGCTCCAGATGTTTTGGTGGAAAACCCCTGAGGTCCAACGTCTGTGTCAGAGAACTTGTGTGTATCCGTCTCTTGTAATATGCACTACTAAGTATGCATGATTTCATGAGTGTGTGCACATATGTGTGTGCAATATAAATCTGTGCATGTTGATACTTCCTGCACTGTCTCTAGGCATCACTCTTAACTGTTCCACTGCCCCACTTCCAAAGCAAGCCAAGACAGCGGGGGAGCAGATTTCCTTTATGAGAACACTAGATGGAGATGCGGTCTAACTCTGCCATCTCTGCACAATTTTAAAATCAGTCTCTTTGTCTGCTGCTGCTGTTGATGCTGTGAGTGATCTGTCAGGTCAAGACATGCAGGTGGCAGTAGGATTTGAATGATTTATGGTGCTGTTCGTTAAAATCTGCCCCACTTACTGTTTTTCAACTTTGTTGTGATAGATATGATGCTTTTTAAAAAGCTTATCCATTGTAGAATCGATCAGTGAATTGACCTCACTATACTGGAGGACAATATATATATATATAAAATGTAATATAATATGCATGTTTTAGTGAATGTATAGTCACCTAAAAATAAGGTTGTTACCTTAGGATGAGCCTTTTATAACTACAGACACCGCAGGTTCTCTTCCACCATGTTGAACCTCCACAATAACCCACATTTTCACACTTTTCTCCTACATGCTTGCGAAGGTGAGGGCAAGGGAGGAGGTTGCAATCAGCAACTAACTACCCTGCTAAATGCCACTAAATCCCCTCAACCAGCTTTCCAACCTTATTGTTTGAGAGAGATATTAGCAGTATTAATTGAAAAATGTTCTCATCGTGGACCGTGATGGATGGACTCAGCTTAATTCTTCTGAAATAAGTTATCGTAATTTTCCTGCACAAGTCTTTTTTTCTTTCAAAATGCTGACCCATTTCCATGGTGTCTAATTGCATTGTCAGCTTGCGACTGAATAATTCACGCTCCCTTTGTGAAATCAAAGAGAATGAAACATGAGTGAAAACTATGAGACTGTTTGTCACTTGTCATAGTCTCAGAGGTCCCATCAGATCTGGCAACCAGCTTGTATGGCTGGTCCAGGAAATAAATAATGAATCTTCCCAAACATTTACCTTACCTTTCACCAGCCTCCAAAGTAATGTAATGAGGATGGTAAGGCTGAGAGAAAAAAAATGTATATCAGTGATGCAGACTTCTTTAGGAAGCAACTCTATAAATAACTTTTTTGTGCCCCTCACAGCTTTTGGTTGGCAAAAATGAATTGAACTCGTGATTTTGTCATGTCACAGCATAGAAAGCACAGGTGTAAATCAGTGACAGTATAAAGAACAGACACAGCATGAGTGACATCAACCATAGGTTTCCGATGCGCTGGCTGAACTGCTTCTTCCACCTCCCGGTTAATCTAAATATTGGCAAAGACGTGGATCATCACCAGACCTGAGGTGGGCTGAATGACGCATGGGTGCTCCAATAAGCCATTTGTAATGGCACTTACCTGTCAATCAAAGTGCCACACTGTCAATTATGCATAACTTTAAGCCTTAATATAATTGGACCAGTGAGTTTTTAAAAAAGTCACCCTCAGTACAGTTGTCATGGATGGGGAAATTAGCTATAGAGACCAAAACCATTTTTTGAACCAGGCTGTAAACATGTTTATTTCTGCTGTGAAGTTGGACATTTTAATATGGGCACTTATGGAGATTGACTCATTTCTGGAGCCGGTCACAAGCGACCGTTCTAGGAATTTTTTTAGCACTTTCGCATTGGCTTCATTTCCCGGCTTCATGGAGGTTGCTGCTCGGTGTAAATGAGTTTCTGGGTGCTGGTATTCTGCACGTTGGCTCACTCGTCATGACTTATTGGTACACTCGAATAGAATGAAGCAATCGTTAATGTTATTAGTAGCACCTGTGCCTTTCCTACTGTGAAAAGTCAAAAACGCCTTTTAGTGTGACTACGTGACGGTTTGATGTATGCTGCGTGGGAATGAAAACGGCAGGGCTGTAGGATAGGATATTTTCAGTACACAGTGTGTATGCGCCAAAGACAGTCAAGAGCTGATCAGACCTCTGTATTCATATGATCTAATTATCTTTCATAAATACACGCTTTACACCTGTGCAACAAAATCATCTGATATGAACCACTCCATGCAGCAAAGGAGCCAGGTGTCATCAGTCTAATTGCTGCATCTGCAGCTCCCTGCTGTCTTAATTTGAACTGGAAAATATTTGGCATAGTAACAGGGATTTTATTAGTTATTGCAGTATTATGAGATGGAGTGAGGTCTCATGATTAATTATTTAAAAGCCAAATCCTGCATGTTTGTGATTGTGTTCTTCTGTGATATTTAAATCTGTGTAACTGGTTCCTGCAGTTTACGCTGCATATTTTGAAAGACCACTCTGGTTTGATGTTCCCCCCTTGATTCAATCTGAATGTAGACCGAAGACAGAATGGGCAGTGGAAACACTTTTTCCAAGGGCTGCAATTATAAGCTGCTCAGAAGGGCAATTATGTTGAGAAAATGACACTTGAAGTGCATATCGAGGCTGTTAACCAGCACCTCTGCACTATGCTTACAGGAAATCCCAGCCATGATAAGAAGCAGCGCATTACTCCTCACCACATCCTAGCAGCAACCAATGATGTTGAGCTGTTGTTAAAGGTGATATCACGGAGGGTGGAAACCAGAATCAGTTTTAAACGGCTGACTGGATAAGATCCTGAAGATAGGTGATCAAAAACTGTGCAGGATAAATAGTGAGATCCTGAACAGTGGAGGATAAGTGTTCGCAGAACTTCAGGAGCAAGTGCTAAAGAAGTGACTGAGCCGGCTGCCGCAGGGGAATGACTGACAGGATTTCCACATAGGCATGAACGAGCTGCTGAGGTCTGAAAGGTTGAACCGGTCTAGATTATACGGGCGCGTTGTGATTGGATGGTGAGCAGCAGGTAGTGAGGTGAAAATCAGGTAAGGCTAGAGGCCACGCCCTGCAACACACAACAGAGAGACACGAGACACAGGATGATACTGGGACCTCCATTCAGACTCCAGAGTTTTGTCCTTGCTAACTCACTGACTAAAAGTTAAGCAGATGAGATGCTCACTGAACATGAAAGAAAGGGGAACATCCAAAGTAATTTTGCCTCGTTCATAACCAAAATATATATATATGGTGGAAACAATGGAAAAAAGCTGATAAAAAGACTAATATGAATATAATCTTTCAATAGTGCCTTTCAAAACCAGAGTTACAAGGTTCTTTTAAAAAATAAAATACCGTTCAAGTGACTGATAGAGACATAGGCAATAAAACTATTTAATAGAACATCATGGACAGTCAGAGATAAAACAAAATAAAACAACATCAAAACTATTTTATAGTATGAGGATGCCAGTCGATACAGGTGTTTTTTTAAAGCTTTTTAAACTGATGTGGTTGATCTGATATTATGGTATTTTGTAAAACAATAAAGACATGATCCTTCTTCATTTTAAACCTGGATCGTGGACACTTTTGGCCTTGAGGTAGAATAAAAAGTGAAGAGTATTGAAATGTAAAGCGAAGCCAGACCATGTCGGGATCTGAATGAGGAACCAGCGTAGCTCATCTGGGACTCAATCGTGATGTTTTTGCGTTTATGGAAGGGGTCAAGGATTTACAGTTTTTAGCACCTCCACACTGGCTTCATTTCAACCAGAGGTTGCTGCTTGCTCCTGCCCCACTGTGACCCTGAAGAGGATAATGTGTTTAACCTAATACTTCATGTCAGAATGACTGGTGTCCACACTCACACTACGTACATAGATTTTGAATACACACTATGTACTCAAAATCTACATTTGGTGAATTCAGGCTTTTCTATCCTTCCAGTTACTTTTAATACAGGTTTGGGTTTTTGGTTTTGTGAATTGATGGATACAAAATGTGTCTTTAAGTCTGTCAAAATGTCTCAATTAATGCTTTTAATGTCTCAAAACACAAGATGATTTTGACCACCATTATTTAGTTATGTTTGTTCAGTCATTCTTTATTGCACTGTAGTTTACTTGCACTCATTATGAATTTCAGAATTAATCATTATTGACATTAGACCAGTAATTAAAATCCTAATTATTTAAAGATTATTTAAATTTATTCTTTAAAAACATGGTAACATAAATGTTATTCATGAGGTCAAAACACATGGACAGTGGCACGCCTTGAGAGTTTCCCCAGTGGGCAATTATGCTACAGATATTATGAGTCCTCTGGTTTTTGTTGCAACCAAAAACCCTCACTAATTAGTTTCTTTTCTGTGGTTCAGCTAAAACTGAATCGTCATATAATATATATTTAAGTGGAAGTACAGCTTAGGTTCAAGCAAGTACACATCAGTCCATTGATGACTGATTATAGGTTTAAGCCATAAATATGAAGTGAATCCAATCTCATCACCTACATTTATAAAAGCCACTATAATGGAAACAAACCTAGAACCTACATTTGTCTGCTCATGATTTTGACTTTGTTCATTTCAGTTTGTAATCTGTCTATGAAAGACTATGAAAGATCAGCATCTCCCTGTTTGGGTCAGCTGCTTCTATTATTATAAATTCTATTATTATGGGTGTGTGTCTTTCAGGGGCTCAAACTGACAACCATGTCATGGCATCGACCTCGCCAACAGGTGGCAGCAAACTGCTCAACTCAGTCAATTAAGGAGCTTCATTTAAGGAGGGAAAACTGATAAACAGTATGTATGTACATGACTTTAATCCTGGTCGCTGAATTGTTAAGAGACATGCAACATCAGTGGTTCGATTTGATGTTTGCTGCATGTCATACTCCTTTCTTTCTCATCCGTCTATTAGTAATCAGTGATTTAAGAACCTATAGGTTAACAATAGTAAACACAAACATAGACACAATGATTTCTCCATAGTTTGCAATGGTTGCTCACAGTCGACATCTTTAATATTTTATCTAAATTCTAATTCTTCTTTTAAAAGTGATCTTGATGGAAAATGCAACTGATTTCGAATACCACCTGTTGCCCAAAGATGACCTGCAGATGACATTATTCACACAGGGTTTGGTGTATTTCATTCAACTTTATTAGCAATAATTAAAGTAGCTAGTGTTATGAAAGCAATGTATCAACAATTTTGTGTTTTGTTCTGTTTTCAGTTTGGAACAAAATGACTCATATTTGTCTTTTAACAGGAGAATGCTTCAAAATAGAACATTGATGATGGCATAATATAGCTGAGCAGACAACAATATTCTTTTAGGAGTCTGCTCAAAATGGTCTGTGTTGGGGGACTCTTGAGAATTTCCTAAATCATGGTCCTAAGCTCTGACACACAAGTCCTTAGGTCAGGGGCCTCTGGACTTAAAGATATTGATCTTAACATGACCCACAGTAGCATAGAACTTTTTATGAATGAGTGCCACCGGTGGGAAAAGAACCTTAGACACCTTAGTTGTGGTGTTAGTGCCTTGCTAAACTCCACTGCTCCCTTCCCTGGTGGGCGTGAGTAAACGGCCCCAGCCCTCTCTAAATATAACTCTCCTCCAAAACAGAAAGAGGGAGAAGGAGGGAAAGGAATACTCACCCAATCAGAAGCGGTCTGAAAACTTGTCAGAGAAGAGTTTTTTTTTCTTCTTCTTCTTTTTTAGGATACAGTGTGTTTGTCTCATACCGTTTTGATCCATTTTGTGGCCCCGGGTGGTGCTGGTGAAGCGCACAGCGGGAGGCGCATTGTCTGTATGCAAACTGGACGACATGGCCATTGTATGCGTTTGGGCATATATGGAGGCAACGATGGCCCGGAGGATACAACACGTCTGAAGTCTCAGTGGAGAGTCGCCCTTCGGCTGTTTTGTGCGCGTTTCTCTCCTCCGACTTTCTCCTTCTTATTAACCGCTCTGGTCCGTCGCTATGAGTTGCCTGGATGTGATGTACCACCAAAGCTATGGAGCGCACTACCTCCCTGCAGCAGCGTACAAGGCGACGTACTATAACCACCATCACCAGCAACAACAGGTGAGATATTTATCTTTTTTATTATTATTATTATTATTTGTAGGGAAGACATTATCTTAAATATGAGCTTAAACTACCTGCTTTTGTATGTTCTAACAAAAGTGTTGAAAGAAAATAAGAATTATTAAAAAATGTAAGTCGCTAACTTTGGGCATAAAGTTTCCTTAAAAGTTGAAAAATGTCACCTGCCTTAAATCAAAGTGACTGTAGGAATATTTATGACCTTTTACTGACATATTTCTCTATGTTGGCTGACTTCTGTTCAGGAAATCACCTCAAACTTCTCGTACACACACACACACACACACACACACACACACACACACACGTCTTGACGTCAATTTCAGCTTTGAATGATTAAATTCCAGTCTGAGGCTCAGTTATTCACCTCAGGTCAGGCGTAATGACACGGAACTATTAATCCTGTGGTCAAATGGTGATGTAATGACAGCCAGTCAGTCACTCAGGAATGTGGATGAGGCACATTGAGCTTTACAAATAGTTGGAATGCAGTATGGGAAAAAAGATACTCATTTTCACACAACTCCCAAAGCTGCTCCCAGAGAAAAGCAGTACTTGAATGAGTGTAATTATAACTTAGAAATGATTCATTTATAATTATAATTGTGTGGGAAACAATATTAAAATAAACTTATAAACTAATAAAAGATCAATTCTTTGCTATTTTATTCAAATCTAGTTTTTCTTGGTTTGATCTGTCAGTTAATCTCTAATATTTCTATCTCTTCCTCCAGAGAAGGCTGAGTGTTTACAGTAAGATGCAGGAGTGTATGGAGCAGCAGCAGCAGCAGCAACAGCAACAACAGCAAGGAGGAGGAAGAGGGATGCTTTCCAGGGACCAGGTCCTCCGACAGGGTCCAGCAGCCCCAGGGGTTGAACCTGGCAGGAGATCCACATCAGACTCAGAACTAAAGGACAGTATTCAACCAGCAGAGGCGGAGTACTTGAGCTCCCGGTGTGTTTTGTTCACGTACTTCCAAGGCGAAATTGGCGATGTGGTAGATGAGCACTTCTCTCGAGCTCTCAGTCAGGCCAGCAGCTTCAACAGCGAGACCAAACCGATCAGAGTGACTCAGCCGTCGGCATCGACCACATCTGGCATATGGAAAGGTGAGGAGGGCAACAAGGGTTAAACCGTTCTCTGAGATATTAGATTCAACTTAATCTTTTTGTCATAGCTGATTATACAGTCTTTAAGAACACTGATTGTTTTTGTGGCTTTTTGTTTGTGTGTTGAAGTCTAACG
This sequence comes from Larimichthys crocea, assembly GCF_000972845.2. Lineage (NCBI taxonomy): Eukaryota > Metazoa > Chordata > Actinopteri > Sciaenidae > Larimichthys > Larimichthys crocea. Next base: position 9,432,835 of record NC_040028.1, read on the forward strand.
TTTTGTGTGATGTGTTTCTTGCAGATGGTGGATCTCTCTCTGAAGGTCCGAGCAGCTCAGTGTGGAACAGCACCTATCCATCCCAGACCAGTCCCTGCCTGCCGTCTGTCTCTGTCTCAGTCCACCCAGACTTTTCCTCCAGTCCTGTTTCCTTCAACCACCCCGATGGAGCTCTCTGGACTGACCACATGCTCTCCCAGGCAAGCCTCCCGCCTCCAGCTACCCTCCCTGATAGCTGGACCTACAGCCTGAGCCCCCAGAGCACGAGCGGCTACCCCAATGTCCACAACGTCTACCATCCTCACCCTCACCCCCACATCCACACCCGGCACCACCACCCCATGCTCCATTCATACCCGACCCACAGCCCAGCATTGGATCCCAGGTTTAATCCTCTGCTGCTGCCTGGTGTTAGGAACCAGAACCAGCCGACTGCCAGCAGAGAAAGCTCCCCACACAGCGAGGGGGTGAAGACAGAGATGGACCCCAACAGCAACAGCCCTGTTGCGGCTACCTCTGTCACCTGGACCCCTTCAGCCCTCCATGGATCCTTGGAGGTGTATGACTCAGGTAGATACTACAAAACAAATTCAACATACACTGATTTGCAAGCATTTGTATAGTAATTTGTGTAGTAGTTGATACAAAGCTCAATCGTAATTATACCTTGTTCCTTTCTCTCCTGCAGCTCTTGATCAGACCAAAGCAAAGTCATCAGTTTGGTTCTAACTGATGTGCTGCGAGGGAAGAAGGAATATCAATTGACACCAAAAAGGACTTACTATGTGGCCCTATCAATGTATGGCTGCAACACCAGCACTGTAATGTAAAATGTAGATAGAAGGCTTACTGTAGCTCAGACTATGAGTCCTGCACTGTCCACACAACTTATTACGGATATGAACTCAGGCTTTGGACTTAAATGACAGCGATGTAACGCTTTGGCTGCAGGGCAAGGCCTTGAAGAACGATTCCAACAGACTACTATCTGTAAGAACGAGAGGCCTCTTTTTCTCTGTCGGCACAAATCACCATTTCTTTTTCATGCAATGTGACACTAAGTGGTTCTGTTTCAAGAGCTTGATTTTGATCTACATTTTGTTTTGTACAGTAAATGTGTGTTTATGACTGTAAATGGGTTTTGTTTTAATTTTTGTACAGTTTTTGCCATGCTAAGTTGTTGTTTGCTGGATGACCTCCGCTAAAATGTTTGCCTGAATGCTACCTTACTCTATTTGCCTTTGGGGGTTTTGCAGTATAAATATTGAGTATTGTATGTTTAAGTAATAAATTGCTGAACTGTATTTGCAAATGATGATTCTTTTTTAGACACAACTTTGAAGCAAGAATATTCACGTGTTTTTTAGTTCTATATTTTCTAAGCAAAAATCTGTTGTTTATTACTGACAGCACTTTCATGCAAATTCCTGCTCCCAATAAGGACAAATTTGTTGTGCAACTCATGGCACATAACTTTCCCATTAAATGATGGGTGCCTCTTCTCTTGTAAAATCAGGAACAGTCACTGAAGCCATTTAACGTTAATATTTTCAGGCAGTCAGACAATCCATCTCTCTTATCCAAGCTTACACATCATGAGGGCAGACTAACTAATAGAACTAAAAGAAATAACTATGAGTAAACCAGTTAATATAATACATACATCAAATGTCCTGATATTCAGATGGTTTCATGAGCAAAACAGAAAATTGAAGAAACAAACAAAGGTTATTATTATTATCTCCAGGAAAGGTGATAGGAGGAAGAGTTTTGTCCCAGTCCTTTACATCAGAGGTTTTCTAAGTGGGAGTGGCTCCAAACAGTTTCACGAGAGGCTCAGTGAACTGAAGTGTGTGATTTGGTTAAATAATAGTGGATAGTTCATGTGGATGTGTTTAGTGGATTTGGATAGTTCGGACATACAGTTATTTGGAGGAGTTTAGTAGGTTTATGAGTCAGAAATTAATAAATGCCTTTTGCCTTTTTTTTATGTATTTAGTGTAGAAGTCATGTCAAACAGCAATATTAGACCATCTTTGCTCTTGTTCTAATTCACCTTACCTGGGCTCAATAAGAATGCAAACATTATCAGTCATTTTAGGTACAAACACTGCTGAAACCTCATTGTACATTATGGACAGAAGACAGAAGCTGAGTTGTAGTATGAAGGGAAGTGGGTTGCATTCCACAGACAGTTATTGTAAGATACCATGACATGCCTGTTGTGCGTCTCTACACAAACACACATGTAAAACACACAAACACACACTCCCAGACTGACAAAAACACACACCAAAGAATGGATTTCCTGTCTGGACAGGAAGTTTGTCAGAGAGGGCCAGACTACTCAGACACACGCAAAATAAGATTCAATACCGCCAACAAGTACCATATTTGATAGTTAGGTTTTAACTTGACTTTATTATGTTACAGAAAATGACTTTATGCAGAAAATCTAATTAAACATCATATTCACAGCGACAGCCTGGTGATCTGTGTTTGACTGACTGACTGATCTGCATTCTTAAGAATTCAAGCTGCTTTGAGTACATATTTCAGGCCTGGTCCAGTGCCAGGATCAGCATTATTTGTACCCATCCTGACATAATCAACAGCTGGTTGAGCTTGCGCAAACATGGCTGGATGTGTGTGTGTGTGTGTGTGTGTGTGTGTGGGTAGTGAGTGGTCTGACCAGGTGGTATGATCAGCAGAAGTATCCCACTGACGTTCCAGCCTTCTTTCCTTCTCCATTGCTACTAAACAGCACTTCAAATCTGGACCTCAGCAGCTGCATTTCCATCCACAGAATCAAACTTCAATCAGTTATGATGCATTAGCAATCCAGATTTCATATATATTTGTTCACATAAAATATTCCTCATCTGCTGAGTGGATTAGGTTGATTGTAATATTTCACTGAAATGCAATGGAGAATCTAACTGTTATGTGCCATCCAATCCACTCAGGATATTTTGGAGGCCAATGAGCCTCTACTCATAACAACCTTCCACAAAAGGCATTCAGTCTACTAAGAACTGCATAGTTACCAAGTTGTTGTCTATTACTTTGTATGAATCAATGGACAAAAATGTGAACAAAAACAAAAAAGCAACAAATAACTTCCTCACTTAAACTCCTTATGTTTGTTATGGTCTGAAAAAGGTGAGAGGTCAGAGATTTCGATCAGGGGCATGTTTACATACACACTAAAAATGTAGACAATCTTAACTTGATTTGTGTTTTTGTGCAACTGAAGTCACTTTAATCTAAGAAAAAATACAGTAAGCAGTTCTGCTTGTTGTTTCCTTTTTAGTGTTTTGTGTGAGTGCCTCAGGTTGAAGCTACCAGGCACTCCTCACAACCGTCCATTAGTAGGTGTATCTCTTATGTTTGCTGTAGTTGGACATTTGGGTTGATTTCAGCAATAAGATTATAGGCTCTTTAAGAAAATCTGTCAGTAAACACATATTATTATAAATTATTTATTTTTTTATTTATAAATAGGTATAATAAATAATAGAAATTCTCTATTAAATGGTCTCGTAGGGTATTTTTATATATCAAGAGATTCTCAGAGCTCACAAAGGAAAGTAGAACAAGACTAGACGAGAGAAAAAAAAACAGAACAAAATTTAAGATTTTCAAGCAAAGTACATCCAATCCTCTCCTCCACAACTCCTAATGAGCATTAGCATGTAGCTTCTGCATCAGCATGTAGTGTACTTATATGCTAACAGGCGTCCCACTGGCAGCCTTGGAGAATCACCACAGGCACTTCCACTGCAGGAAGAACACTGAGATACAGAAATACAGAGCTCTTAGCCATATAAAAGTGAATTAATACGTCAATTATTAAAAACAGATTTAGGAAATGTTGCGAGTGTAGCATTTAGTTAAAGTTTAAACAGCTCAGTGCTTTGTGCTGATATTTAAGATCTTTGAGGCAATAATTGATGACATTGTTATATGTGTTCTCATAAACACAGCGTGGTATATCTTTCTACATGGTTACATTTTACCTTTCATTTCACTTAGGAACGCTCATATACACAGGCCGACACACACACATACATTTTAAGGCACAAAAGACACCAAATGAGAAAAGGAACTCAGGGCCGATCTGGGGCTTTGGATCTTTGTATTTTTCATTGGTATGATTGCCTCTTTTGTAACCAACATCAATTTCCTGTCTGTAACAGAGAATTACATTAGGTTTAAGAAATGAGAGGACATTGTATTCTATCTTCTCTTTTTATTTTTCAGAAATTGACATTTTATTCTGTCCCAGTGAGTACTGTACTTTTCATGATCCTGGCTCAGGCTGAACTTCTTATTATTGCTGCCCTCTAAACCTCAGCCTCGTTCTTTAATCAATTTAATGTGTCTTTATTCAGAAGCATTGCAGATGAAAAGCTGAATGGGAAGAGAAAAAACTATGTTCCAGAACTTCATTTACTAAATACAAATTGAATAAAGGGCAACAAATTCAATTAACCTTGGGTTTAATATACATATATATATATATATTTGGTAAAGAGTCACAGTCTCTAGGTCTCTCTCTTGGTCTCTCTCTCAGTCTCTTTCTCTCTCCACAGAGAGAGAGAAAGCTGATCAGTCATAACACGGCCCAGCTACACATTCCAGAGTAATTGAGCGGATGATTAGTCTCACAATCAGCAACACAACACCAGCTGTCTGAACACAAAACTATATAAATACAGAGATCAGGAGGGAGAGGAGAGGAGAGGAGAGGAGAGGAGAGGAGAGGAGAGGAGATCAATAAAGGTGAGTAAGAAGCATACGATAACTAAAATCTCTCCTTACATCCCCCTTGCTTCCCTTTTCATCTTTTTTCAGCTCACCTTTTTCAACATCTTTTTCTCACTTCTACCAGCTATACACGCCTACAAATCACTGGGGTAATTGGGGCTAATTTGCCCTCATCGTGCGAGAATAAGGGGTATTAGTGAAAAGCTCAGCTTTCACCGCTGTGTTTGTGTCAACAGGGCAGCCTAATGAAGCATGCTGGGAGTGTCACAGAACACTTGTCCTGCTGATTACATTTGATTCGCCAAGTCGTCTTTGTATATGATACCTGACTACTCATTATGGAAGGACTAGGAACACCCAAGGAGAAGAAGAGAAGCCAGTCAAACAGCAGATTTTCCTCAAATTCAAGTGTTATTAGCATAAGCATTAGTGTTAGAACAATGACCGTATCACTAGAGTCAAATGAACTAATCCTGTAATGGAGGTTCAAAGGGGACTAGCATTAAATCTCTATAAGCTTTCTAATCAGATTTAGATGAGGTTAGATCATCACAGTTTCATCTAATTCAATTTAGATTGGATGAAGTTATAATGACACCATGGAGAGAAAAAAGAGAAGGGATGATAAGAAACTGCTGAAGATGGGAAAACTAAAACAGACGATACACAACTGTACATCGCAGTATCCCCACACGACCTCACCCCAATTAACAACCTAGTACAATGCCTAGCTGAAATAAATGTCTAGATGGGAAATAACTTTCTACAACTCAATCAGGAATAATATTCGGGCCCAAAGACCAAAGAGAACACCTCTCCCAGCAGTTTCATCCCTGGCCCTAAGGACAAAAGATCAGGTCGAAAACTTGGGTGTGACCCTTGATTCCGACCTCAAGTTTGAGGCCCATATAAAAAACACAACCAAAACATCATTATATCACCCTAGAAATATCAAAAAGTCAGATCATTCATCAACAAGGCTGACACAGAAAAATTAATTCACACTTTTATCACTTCAACTTCAATTTGATTACTGTAATGCCCTTCTGTCTGGTCTTCCTAAAAAAACACTATGCTGCTTACAATTGATACAGAACTCTGCAGCCTGAACACTGACAAAGACCAGACAGAGGGCACATATAACCCCCATTTTAAAAGCCCTGCACTGGTTACCCATAAGTTTTAGAATTGATTATAAATCATTGAATGGCCTGGCACCAACCTATCTTTGTGACATGCTACAGAAATATGTACCAAGCAGGTCCCTCAGATCCTCGGCATCTGGACTCCTAGTTGTCCCCAGAACCTCCACAAAGAAGTTTGGTGAGGCCGCTTTTAGCTACTCTCCGGAACAGCCTGCCTAAGAATCTGAGGGACTGCACCTCTATAGACATTTTTAAAAAAACAACCCTCCTGTTGTCCTCATTTTCTGTATACACCCCGTGTCCTCCGGGTCAAAATGACCCGTCTTCACTAAACCCCCAATATGAGCAGCTTAATTGAATTTTAAACAGCAAATTTCATATTGCTTGAAGAAACAACTTGTCCTTCACCACAATATGTGTAATATAGTTCTCCCTCTTCACTTGTATTTCTATAGCTTAAGAAAAGGAAAAAAATGTGCGAAAAGGAGTTTTGGATGCATTTTTATTCATTCCAATGACTAAAGTTTCTTTCACAGAGACTACATCCAAGTTTTAAACAGTCTGTGGGGAGGTCACAGAGACAACGTCCAGGTTTTAGGCAGTTGTGGGGACGTCATGTGTACTACGTCGAAGTTTTTAGCAGTCTGCGGGGATGTCACAGAGACTATGTCCAGGTTTTAGACAGTCTGTGGTCACAGAGACATGTCAACATTTTAGACAGTCTGTGGGGACCTCACAGAGACTATGTCCAGGATTTAGACAGTCTGTGGCGAGGTCAAGGAGATTACGTCCAGGTTTAGACAGTCCGCAGGGACGTCACAGAGACTACATCGAAGTTTTAAAAAGTCTGTGGGGAGGTCCACAGAGACTACGTCCAGGTTTTAGGCAGTCTGTGGGGACGTCATGGGAGACTACGTCGAAGTTTAGACAGTCTGCGGGGACGTCACAGAGACTACGTCCAGGTTTTAGACAGTCTGTGGTCACAGAGACTACGTCCAGATTTCAGACAGTCTGCAGTCACAGAGACTACGTCCAGGTTTTAGACAGTTTGTGGGGACGGCATGGAGACTACGTCAAAATTTTAGACAGTCTGTGGGGTCCTCACGGAGACTATGTTGAAGTTTTAGACAGTCTGTGGAGACCTCATAGAGACTATGTCCAGATTTTAGACAGTCCGTGGGGATGTCATGGAGACTACGTCCAGGTTTTAGACAGTCTGCAGGGACGTCACAGAGACTACGAACAGGTTTTAGACAGTCTGTGGGACGTCATGGAGACTACAGTCCAGATTTTAGACAGTCTGTGGGGACGTCACGAGACTACGTGCATGTTTTAGACAGTTGGTGGGGATGTGATTGAGACTACGTCCAGTTTTAGACAGTCTTTGCTCACAGAGACTACGTCAGAATTTTAGACAGTCTGTGGGGACCTCACAGAGACTACGTTGAAGTTTTAGACTCAAAACTTCGACGTAGTCCTCTAGTGTCCAACATACCGCTTTAGCCTGGCTTTTACCTAAGGTGCCTGGCCATTCACTGCTGAGTTTTTATGTCCTGATCACTCCCTGTTACTTTTGGTGCTTATTTACTGTACAGATCTTATCTACTTTTACTGCAACTGTTCTTAAATTATGCCTTTTACCCTATAGGTCTTAATTTTTCTTCTTATTTGTTTCGTTGTTGTAGTTTTATGCTTTTTACTCTTCTTTTAATCTCCAGTTTTTTCATCCATCTGCTCTCTTACCTTAAGAACTGTTAGTTGTTGTCTATTTCTGATTTGACTCTGCTCTGTGAAGCACTTTGGGCTACAATTCTGCATGAAAGGTGCTATATAAATAAATAAAGTTGAAAGTTGAACAGGAAATGTGCTTTGTTTTCAATGCGCTCAATAAGCTAGGCTACTAAATTAGTTGCATCTTTTAAGCAATTTATTAAAAGGTACCACCAAGTTTCCAATGCCATTTGCAAAACATCACACATTGTTGGATGAACTGAGGCCAGAAACTATTCTTTCAAATGGATGCTGAAAGAAAGACAGTGGTCTAGTACTCCTTTGCAGCTTTTGGATCAACTGACTGCCTTATCATAGATACACTGGATTTCTAACCAGTCCATCAGTACAAGACAGAAATAGAAATTGGACAGGATGGAAGCCGTGTAGTAAATGAAACAATTTGGAAATGTTTTATCAGGGTTCATACCTGAGATGTTAATAATAGTTATCACGTAATATGCAGTATATGTCCATCCCATTCCCTGAAAAATGCAACATTTCGCCGTTGTTAGAGAACCGAGTTACACAAACAAAGCTACTAATTTTAGTTACAACTAGCTTCTTCAGGTATTATAAAGCTTTTCCCTGAAAACTCTTCACAGCTGCCCACTTCTGCTAGAAAGAGAGCTGAGACAGAGCCACAACCTACCAACAACAACAACAACAAATCAGACCAACATGGTTTACCCCTCATCAGACATCTGCACCGCTCACTGTGTTGTTCTCTCGAAGAAAAAGGAATGCACTGAACAATTCCTTGAGTATTGCTTCACTTTTATCACTTCAGGATGTTTCATTAGAACTAGAGTAAAAAAAAAAACTAAAAAAAAACTAGGCATTTGTAACAGTTTCAACATAGCTGGTGTTTATATTTGTAGTCCCATATGGCAAGAGGGAGGAAATATTTGCACAGGTCCATGATCCTGAGCGTGGCAAGGCATGAGGTCTGTTGGAGCTCCAAGAGCCAAGGGCAGGCTGTTAAATCAAAATTCAATACACACTTACACCACGGGAAAAGATCAACATTTACGCCTGTTTACAATGTATAGCAAGAACATCCACCCATAACACAGGCCAGCTACATTCCTCTGCCTGCCCACACACAGAGGGGCTAGGATGCATGATGATGTCTTCCTTTGCCAGATTTCAGAAGATGGGTTTTTGAATATTTGAGTTGATCAACAAGTCTTTCAAATTAGGGGATGAATTCCATTGAGAAAAGCAGGGTCAAGAGAAGGTCTGACTCCAATTATCACCACAGTGTGAGATTGTAATGGGCAATTCAATTTTTAAAATATGACCTGGAACTGCTGGAAAAGAGCATCGTGAGTTAGGACACACTCAGTTGGGTTGAGATTATAAAATGAATCCACACAGCTCACAATAGCTTCATATTTTTGTTTCCAAGTCCATTTACTAAACCAAACTCCTTCTCCCATCATTGGGAAAGGCACTCCATTCATAAAGGCCAGAGTAGCTGCAGCAGCAGCAGCAGTAGATTGTTTCTGTCAGCTCCACTCTGGGTAACGTGCCAGTAACCACAGAGGCCAGTACATAGCTGTCATTCCTGTGCTCACTGAAAGTACATTTAGCAACCAACACCTGTTTCCCCTGCTCAGTCTCCACCATGAGCTGCTCCACTACAGCTCTGCCTGTATCTAGAGGAGCAGGGATTCAACTCTTATGGCTTTTAATGCAGCAATCCTGCTATTTGTGGAATGTAGCTAATAGGCTATTTTTATTGCTGACAGATACAGTAATAGTTAGTCACTCCAAGCTCTGGCAACAAAGAATTCAACAACATTTCAGCGTTTACGGGATGTTAAATCTTTCCACTGGAAGCTATATGACATTCTCAGGGTGGATTAGTGGCTCCTTAAAGGAGCAATTCAGTAAACAATACCTTTTAATTACTTTGCATGGAACTTGAAGGTATCGTACATTTTAGCTAAATTACTGCTTGTAGATCAATAGTAACTCAAAAGGAGGGAAACATGATTTCCATCTCTCCAACAAAAGTTGATTAAGAAAGTACAATTTCACAAAAGAACAAACAGATTAAAGAGATTGTTTGGCTTTGGGGGAAATTGTGCTTCTTAATGAATGTATAAATATTCCTCCATAATACACTGCTGGCCAAAATCTGCCGGGCAGGAATGAACTAATATAAACCGCATAAAAGTCCCACTATGTTAATGTTCTACAAAAGGTTTCTCTTTACAGTTTCTGTCCTTATTTGATATCTTGGTCTTGTTTTCAGTGAACAGCATAATGTGCTGAACTACTGGCAATCATACATTAGTTTTGTGGTGCTTTACTTCACCTGTCTCTTTAACCCACAGAGAGGTCAGAGGTCAGGGTTGGATATGGAGCAGTGCAAATTAGGAAAATGATGAGATGTGTCCATAGAGAAAATAATCTGTAATAATCAATGTCATGTCTTGTTTTGTTGCAAACTGGAGAAAATAAATCTGAAAATGAAATTTTAGGGATTTAATCTAAAGTGTTAGTACTAGATTACTTGTAGTGTAACATTGTGATGTTTTTACAGCCACATAAAAAAAATGTAAACACTGAACAATCAGTGGAGACATTGATGTAAATGTATTTAAGAAAACACAAATCTAAAGGAAACAGATGTCAACTTTCAATTAGAATCTGTAAAATGTCAAGAATGTTCCCATAAAAACCTTTTAATGTCATTATTTTAGTGTCAGATCAGTTAAAAAGGAACTGAAAACACACATTACTCAGCAGTGGGGAATCCCTTACTCTGCCACCTGCTTGTCAATCATCCTGGCCTGTGTTACGTGACCCTACCTGCTGCTACTGTCCCATGCTGCCCATAATGACCATACCACACATACCAGAGCCACGGAGGGGCATTCCTGGACCATTCACCCAAATCGTTGTTTCACTTTAAACTGTCACAAAGAGCAAGTTTCTATTGAGGACTAAAAACAACTAAGGCATGGCTTCCTACAAAATGCAGTTAAGACCTTTCCAGATCATTAAGAGAAGGGTGTATGTGTGTAAACAAGGGCTGCACTGAAACAAGTGTGTGTTATTTATGTGAAGTAGGTTTTATATTGGTCTCACTGAAATCATAGTTTCTTGTTTATCACTGTGTAATTTTTCATAAAATTACAATGTTACACTTAATCAGGTGAATTGTACATCTTTTAGTCTCAGTACCACACATGTCTGTTCACACACCGCCACTTATTTCTCTTATTTTCATCAAACTGGATTGTATTTTGTGAAGAAAATGTTTTCTGGTTTCTCTCCAAAGTCCATCCTGCCCATGAACACTGTTACAGTTAAACACTCCTTCTTGTACAAGAATAAATTCAACTTAACTTTGATACTTCGAATCCAGTCCTCCTTATTGGATGGCCATTTTAAAATTCTTATAACAAACACAGTGGTGAAGATTGTTTAATAATTTGCGGATAGCATCATTCTGATTGTACTTTAGATACTAACAAATGTATAATTAACAGAAATCACAAGGTTAGTATTGATACTTTTGATTACTGAGTTTAGTTTAGGCGGGCAAACTTTGCAGCTGTTGGCTCATTCAGTTCACCATTGCCCAAAAACATGAGCACGGTCAATGAACACCACCCTTTTAGGGAATTCATGCACAATACTGAATAGCAGATAGAGACCAATGGTCAAACTATTAAAAGTAAATATTGCCCGATAATAACTGATGTCCACACATTTGCATGTGCTATTTTGTTAAAGGTCAATGTCGAATTTATCTGTTCCAATTCAACTGCAACTTCAATTACAACTCCTGGCTTCCTTGGACAAGAATCACAACTGGCTGATTCATCAAAGAAGACCTGGAACAGTTTGAGAGTTTGCTCAAAACATTTACTGTGTAGTACTCATTTTGCACGTTGCAGAATTGGACAGCGTAGTTTTGCATTGTGTGCATGTTTGCACTCTCAGTCTATGGTGGAGTGCCTTTTTGCTTATTTTAATCATCACTGTCATTATCATCACATTCATGCCAGTTTGCCTGGAAGTCAAGTGAAACACATCCATCCATTTTCTTTCCCCTTTAGTTCCTCTATAAATTCACGGGGAACTGGAAGCTAATCTAGCATGCATTTATGTAAGCACCCAGAATAGGTTCAATACCATAGCTGATCCATAAATACATTTAGATGTATCACATTTATCTTTAAGAACCCATATTACTATTTGACATATAATAATTCAACTGTTCATCACAACTGTCCCTCTCTCTGTGTATGCAATCTCTGTGTAATATGTATATTGATGAAAAGTGAAATATAATTATTTCATTAATATGTTTAGAAATAATTATTAATCAATTATTCTTTGTTTCATTGTACATGTTGGCACGTTGCACGTAATTTAACATCAGTGTGCTAATGCAAGCTGATTTTAGTAGTCATGGCTACTAACAGCACTAACAGTAATAACTAAATTGATAATGATTTATTTTCCATCTGCTGGGACAACTGCAAAGAGAAAACCAGCTATGTTCTTAGCATTTCCACAACTATAATAAGAAAAACAACATAACATGAAAGATTACAGACCATATAAACCCATCCATTCATCCACTTTCTATAACCATAATAATAATTTATCCTATTATTTGTCCACCCCTGTATCCCTTCTACTTATGTCCTTATTTAATTATTTCAAACCAATTTTCATATTTGTTTTCCAACTCTTAAAACTTAGTGCAATTAAGATTCTGATGTTTTTGATCAAACTCAAAAAAGTTTAGAATCATTTTAAATGGAGTGCATTGGAATTACTAATGTAATTTAGATTAGTCATAGCACCACAATTTATGGCTGTACAAACTGAAAGTGTGCCCAACCCTGTGTGTGTATGTGTGTGTGTGTCTGTCTGTGTCTGTGTGTGTGTGTGATCATGTCAGCAGAGAGTGTAATCTGAGGGATAACATGGTGCTTATCCAGCTGATCCCCCCACCTCCCCGGGTTCTGACAGGTTGACACCCATCATTCTTCACATTAACTTTGCCTAATTGGCAGGTAATTCCTCTCTCCCCTACTGTCCCTCTACTGTCCTCGTACTCAGCCCCTACTGTCTAGGTCTTTATCCACCAATCTAACCAGGCACCCTGCAGCCAGTAAGCCCCTCAGCAGGACTTCTTGTCCAGGCCTGGAGTCCTGGTAGGCCCTGTCACTGTAACCTGGGGAAGTGGAGTTGGGAGCTTCCTCTATGATGGTGACCCCCATGCTGGGAGGCTCTCTACAAGGCTGACAGGAGAGCCGGCCCCAAATAAGCTCAACCTGTCAGCATTTGCTGCCCACCCACCCCTTTGCGTGCGCACACACACACACACACAAACACACACACAGATTGGTTTTCCAATATCTTAAGTGAGACAAACTTTGGTGTCCACCTATGATCTACTTAGTCCACTTCACTTGACTTAACCAGCAATCTACCTAAACTAACTAAAATAATGACAGTATAGCTTTCAGTGAAGAGTAAATTGTTCAATGGCACGATGAAAGACTACTAAATGTTGGCACAAACATCTGAAAGAAATCATGTGTTGAGCACCATAACCCAAATTTGGGTCTATTTTTTCCTGTTAAAACACGTCCATGCTTTTCTGCTTCACTGCCACATTACTGTATACACTTTAAACCACACAAAAATCAAACCTTCAACATTCCAAGCTCGCTCCTATTCTCTTTTGCTCTCAAACATACAAACGCACGCACTCCAGCTGTACTGTAGCTCTCGTCCTGCCCTGACAGTGATTGACAGGTGTTTGCAGAGTCACTCTACAAAGTCAGACATGAGACATATGGGAGTACCGCCCTCCTGTCATGTCCACCTTCCCATGAGTCCTTTGTGGCTGAGGTGGAGGTGGCAGGAGCAGTCAGGAGCTTGTCAGAGCAACAGGAAGAGGCTAACACACACTCTCTCACTCTCACATACACACACACACAGACAACTTCCCTCTCTCTTACAGGAACAACCCTCATACACTCTCGCTGTCAACCCCCCATTGAGTGTGTCAGCTGTCATTAACTTCCCAGACTTCCAGTGAGCAGGGGAGCTTCCCCTTGCTCCCACCTCCCTCACAGGTGACTCTCACTGGGGGCTAGATGCTGGGAATGCCAGCCTCTCTGCTGGAAGTCTCCTTCCCGTCAACACAGCCAGCCAGAGGCCATAGAAACGAAAGTGAAATAATTTCTCTGTATGTTTAAATAGGTATGTTACATACAGTCTGCCTGTGTGTTAATGGTGTAGTCGTTTGTGTGTTTGTGCCCTTTTGTGTGTATGAACAGATACAGTTACAAACACAAAAACTATGTCTGAGTAGAAACACAGGATATTAGAATATATGAAATAGAATATTTTAGTGTTTGCCTCTTTATATCTATATTTGTAGGTTTACATGGTAGGTTTTATGAGTGTGTGTGTGTGTGTTTATGAGAGTGTGTGTGGCGGGGGAGAGCATGCGTGGAATGTGTGTGTGATATAAAGGCTCTCTCCTCACGCCACAATGGTGTCTTTGACAGGCGGGAGAAGGGAAGGCTTTGTTTGGTGACACCACACAGTGTTGTGAATGCCCGACATAGCTGCCATTCCTCTCTCTATGCCCTCCGCCAGGCTACTGGCTTATCAGGGATTCCTCTCCTTTCTATCGGCCCACGCACACCCCTCAATATGTGTGTGTCTCTGTATGTGTAAGTGAGGAAAAGAGTTTGTGAAGCACAGTTGCGAACACCAAGGAAAATGTAAATGAGCTCTGGAGGAGAATAGACTCTCTGTTTGGTTACATATTTCTTCATAAGTGGACCACTTTGGCTGCAAAAAAAAAAAAAAACTCAAGTAGCTGGCTAGCATGAATTTGATTTCAACCACATTAAATGAAATAACTTATCATGTAACAACGTAAAACACGATTACACAAATCTGAATCAGGCCACAGTGAGTACATAAAGTGTGCAAATCACAAAGTACACAAGGCCATGGCAAGAGATTTTTGTTCTTTTTGTTTCACAGTTAGGAAAGAGAGGTATCAGGAGTAACCTCAATAAGAATATATATATATATATATGACAATGGAGAAAGTCTATACCAGCCTTTTTCAGCCTTGGATATATATTTTATCCTGTCATCTCTATATTTTTCTTATTTTTTAATTCAGCACCTTTCAGTATTTTAAATCAAATACTGTCAAACTAATTGGCTAACATCTTTATCAGTTTAGAAACCATAGACAGTATGAAATATGGATGTCATATCCATCACCCATAGGTTTCTAAAGACCCATTGTAAAATGGTAAATGGACCGTATTTATATATTCAACCACTTAGTCGCATTCACACACATTCATATACTGACGGCATTGGCCACCATGCAAGGTGGCACCTGCTCATCAGTTTTTGGGAGATATCCATTCATAAACATTCACAGACCTGTTTTCTGCTGTGAATTTGGTTATTTTTAACATGGGGGCTTATAGAGATTGACTCATTCTGTAACCAGTCTCAAGTGGCTGTTCAAGGAACATTTGCTATTAATGCAATTCCGTGGCTACTAGATGTGGTTATCTCTGGTCAAAGAAGTAAACTGTACTAAAGTCCCCTTCCGTTAATCATGCCTACCATTAACAAACTTAACATCAGGGACATGCCAACCTCTTGTGCTGGTTGGCAGCTGAGGCTGCTTTTTTTTTGGCCAAACCAATAATGGACTAAAACACATGAAAGCAAATTCATAAAACATCCATCTGATCAGGAACCGGAGAAAAGGTAATGACAACTTTTTTCCATTCTGTAATCCTCCTCTCTCATCACTCTGTTTACCTAATAGTTACACTGTGAACTACTATGTTGGTGAGAAGCTTATTCTTGTCTTTGGTCTCAGCAATCAGACAGGTCCTTCCAGCTTTCACGCTAACAGTATTTGCCAAGAGGCCTGATATCCAAATTAAAGTAGGTATGGTGCCCACATGTGTGTAAATTAGAAATTCAATACACATAAACTCATGGACACACACACTTAGACACAGCTGTTTCTCTGTGTTTTCAATGCCAGGGTGTTTGATGTGTTTATATGAGCTTTGATGGGCCTTACAGAGGCTTGGCAGCAACAACCCATCAGCATTTTAAAGTAGGACTGGACCGATATCTATAGCTGTAGCTATAGACTATCCATAAAAACACCATGTGTAAAGACAAAGAGGCACGTAAAGGTAGAGGACACAAAAGCACTTGTAGTTAGGCCTCTTTCTCAGACCTGAGCCCATTATTTATGCACACACAACTGAAAATGAGGGTCTTGGATGTCAGCTTATCTCCATCTGGTGGTGAGGCTGTCAGACAGGCTTGGTGCACCCAACATATGTGTTGGGGCTCTGTTTCGAAACAGCTCCAGGAGGACGCTAGAAATACTTTACACCTCAGAGACTTGAGCAGCTTTTCTTATATATGGATAGATATGAAGACATGCAGTCAGAGTGTGATGGCTGGTGAAGTGTCAAGCTCAAGAAATTGATACCTCAGGCAACTCCAGACTTCAGCAGAGAGGCACCAACAGACCAGTGAGGTTACACTTTGTGGTAGTCTCAGAAGTACTGAAATGGAAGCAGGAACTTAGAAAATGTATGATTTTGATGTACAGAGTTTTTAAGATAACCAGCTGATTGGACATAAGGGAATGGTAGATCATCACTCAAGCTGTTCTTGTGTGGGGATGTTGTGAGAAGGTTGAAGGAGCACTTTGAGGAACTCAAATGAAGATTGTCCAGAGTCCATCTCTATCAGGCATTCAGACCAAAATTAGTACAACATTAAAAAATGGAAAGGGCTGCATTGGTATGGCCATTTTGCTGGAAGTACAGATGCAATTCAATCCATTTTATGATAGAGGATTTTGGAACTCTGAAAAGTCATTGCTGAAAAAGTAAAAGGATAGATGTTTGGCCTCGAGTGACTTAGGGAATGAGAGGAATTGAATGAAGACTTACTGTTGGGTGGGGCAGGAATAACAACAGCTGAGATGACAGAAAATGTTAAATGTTGAAATGTTGAACTATGACAAGGCTGTTGACATGACAAACATTGCTATAATCATTTTATTCTCTCTCAACAGTGGTAAAGCAAACAACAGAATTCAGCTGTTGATGTTAAAAAGCAATATGCTAGGAATGAGCACTTGCACAGATTTTATTGGCCAATGCAGTGCATTGTCGGGTGATGTTGAATTGCACCAAAAGTTGGGCCATGTTCAACTTTTTTTTTTTGTGCCAGAAACCTTTTGAATCTGGAACCCCACTGTGTCAACATGTGTGGAGGCTGCAGTGCTATTGTTGGACTGAACACTTTCGTCACTGGAGTAATCAACTCTGCTTTCATTTTCACCAAGAATTAGGTCTGTTGAAACAGTGGTTTCTGGCAGATAATTGCTTACAGTATTTGAGCTTTTGAAATGAAAAGAATCACCCAGAAAACTAACCAAAAACAAAAAAATCACAGTGTAAGGTTTTATATATAATCCTGTGGCGCATTTGCAAGAACTTTGCAGAAATTAATCAAAGATATTTGCTGTTGTTATTGTAGTCTTGGCCTAAAATATGTCAGGAATTTCTTCCATTTCTTATCTGATTCTGAAATTACCAAAAGCAAGTCAAGGTTTGTGGCCATACAATGTTAATCTCTAATATCACAATTCACGAACCACGATTTGACTTCCAGTGTGAAAGACAAATGTCTATCTCAAAACACTGTTTTCCGCCAGTCATTTTTTCTGCATTTTCTGTTGTTTTATCAGACACACAAAAAATAGTCTTCAACCTAGAGCCTTTCTAAGCTGTTGCCAGTTTTTCACTAGGATGTGGGAGGTTTGAGTTATTCTTGTCTCTTTCCTAACACTGTGCCTTTAGGGAACAATTAGGTTCTTTTTATGTTGTTGTAGCTTATTTCATCACACTCCTCCACTAGTACTCCTTTTTAGAGTGAAATACACACACACACACATAGTCACGTACACACACTTGCACACAAACAGATGATAATGCGAACACACATGCCCCATTAACTCTACCAGTCTCCCAAGAGCCTCCCGCAGTTGAATCACAGTCATTCCATCAGACTCATCAGTAGTGTTGTGGGAATAATATTAACAAAAAAGAATTAGCCTTTCGGTTGGCCTCTTTCTTTATCTCAACACACACAAACAAACACACAAACACACACACACTCTGCACAGTGTGTGACATGACATATTGTACATATGTTGTATGTGTATGTGTGCCTGTGGCCTTGTGTTGGTTTTATCTGTGTACAGTATGTGTCTTATTCCAAATGTTTCATTTATATTCATGTGTATGCAAGTAGGCTGTGTGTGCATATTTTAGGGCGTAAAAGCAATAGAAATGCAATAAAAATAGTTTCATCAGGTGCATTTGGAAGCGTGCCCGTCCATGTTTGTGCATGCATGCGTGGAGTGTGTTGTGTATTCGCAGACTTGCTGCTCCCACGTCCCTGAGAATGAGGCCAATCAGATTGGACAGACAGTTTATTTCCAAACACTAGCGTCTGGCCTGCTGCCTCACACACATTCCAATACTTCCAGACAGACTTTCAGAAGCGGGAATTAAAAGGCATTGGAGTTGTTAAAACATGACATTCCCAAAAAAGGGCTGCTGGGCTCAGAGACTACCAAGAAACATCCCACATGACTCAACGCTGCAGGAATGACAGCACCGCCAGGGTCGCCGATGAAGGTTCTCTCATAGATATAGTCTCCCTATTACCCTTCTCTCCTCTTTCTATTTCTGTCCTTCTGACTGTCTGTCATCATGCACACATATTAGATCATCCTTAACTGAAATGTCTGTCTGATTTTGTTTTAAGATGTTAGGGTTTAAGGACCTTGCTGAAGGGCATCTCAACAGTGGTAATGAGGGAGGAGCAACTCTTTGCTCTTTCACCTCCTGATTATGTTTGTGGCCTAACCTTTAGGCTTTCTGCCCTATACAAGTAAACTGTATATACAGTATATACAAAGATTAACACATGACACAAATTAAAGTTAAACTGTGTATATCATATAGAACATATGATACAGTGATATCTGCTTCTGATAAGTAGATCTGATGTGACTGGGATAGTCTCATAAAGAACTAGATGCATTCTAAAGAGTAAACATATGCAGTCATTTTAGGACATGTATTTAACAAGATATTTAATATCTGTGTATAAAATATATTGGTGTTCATATCGGGCTTTAAAAACCATAGTGCCCATGCGCGCGCGCACACAGTAGAAGGAATGTTGTGTGTATTGTGAGTGGGAGTTAAGGTCAAACATCACTATCAGAGACTGTGTTAATGTATTCAACTCCTATGGAGCCTGACTCAGGCGGCCGTCTGTTTAACAGTGGGTCAATTCATCCCGCTAGTAAAGGGGGCCACTAGCATCGAAAATGGGGGCTTTGACGCAACTGAAGTGACCGTGTCAAAGTTTTAAAGGGGGTTGATCAACTTCCTGTCATGTCATGTGTTTCCTCAAGGGAGCTGCACGGACATCACTTCGAAATAGGGTTCATTAAAAGTGCCATGGTAAGAAAGAATCTGTTAATGACAGAAGCTAGAGGATTTATCTACACCATTTTTGTGGTTCTGTCGCAGGTAGAAAATGCTCTTGAGAATGAGAATTAACAAAGGAAATAAAAATTAAATGTAAGCTGCCATAATACCTCAAAGAAAGTAGACTGCAAACTCAATTGTCCCATTTTGTTGCAGCAAATGTTCATGTCTGTTAAACTGTATGTCCCTTTGAAATGTGTATGTATATATATATATATATATATATATATAAAATAAGACATTATTATTGAACTTATCCCCATGCCAAGATAAACCTAATTACATATCATAAAATAACCTTTATGACATCATTAGGGTTATACTCCAAAAAACTCAGGCTGAATAGTATTCTTGGGTGATGTAGTAATACAAAGTCAAAAAGTATATAAAATATTTCTTAAACATATATAATAAATATGTAGGATGTATTCCTAATATTCACTTGCAAGTACTTAACTACCCTGCTTCCCTCTATCTGCAACACATCTCCCTCTTAGTGTGTGATCTGAATTTACAAGGCAAAACTAATGAGGCATAATAGCCTTTACTGACACCATCATTGGACTAAGTGAGAAAAAGAAGAACTGTCCATAATATTTCAGACGTGAGTCATACATTTTGCATAAATGTTATCAAGTAATTTTGCCAGTTTTAGTATATTTTAATATTCAAAACACATTTCATAGTCCAGAGTAGAAACATATTGGAAATTCACTGCAAATTTAAATGAAGACATGGATTCAAGAGCCCATTCATATGATGTTGTTTATATTTGTTGTTGTGCTAGAGATATCTTTGATTGATCTTGAGGAAAAATGTGAATATGGATGGAACAGCTCTACAGCAAAAAGAGAAAAATAGACAGAAAGAGACATTTAATACAAACTCTATTATATTACTATTTTATTTTGTCTGTGTTAATAGGAAAAATGAAAAAAATGAGTGTGCTTCTCATGAATTACCATCAGCCAGCC
This sequence comes from Larimichthys crocea, assembly GCF_000972845.2. Lineage (NCBI taxonomy): Eukaryota > Metazoa > Chordata > Actinopteri > Sciaenidae > Larimichthys > Larimichthys crocea. The sequence continues at coordinate 9,453,130 of NC_040028.1, forward strand.
TTGGAAAGGCCAGAGCAGTCGCTCATTATGACCAGTTACTTCAAGAGTTCACTTCAAGTCCACAAAATTTCAATTTACCCACAGCCCTTATTACAGGCCTTTAACATCTAGTACATCTGCATGTGACGTGGTCTGATTACCTTGTTTTGGCTGTCTAAGCTGACGTGGAAGGAATGGAGCGATGTGGTTGGCTGAGGACAACAGAAGAAATCCAGGTGAAGGCTCAGGAAAGAGAATGCCAGGATGACTAACTTGGTGAATGATGAGATGGGTTGGCAGGAAGGTGAACTAACTAACTCAATGCAAAAGTAAACTAGTTTTATACAAACGTGCAGCATAAAAAACAGTAAGGTATGATCCAGCTAGGACTGGCAGTTGAGCTCTTGCCCAACATTTTAGAATATACAGATTTATACAACAACATACAACTTTTAGTAGTGTATCATCAGGAGAATAACACAAAGCGTTCACTTTTTGGACAACCTCTTCCCAAAGCTCTTTTCTCACCTACTTTACTATAATCAGTAAATCACATTTATATTTCAGCACCAGAACAATTAGACTAATCTAAAAGTCTGATTATGAATCCATTGAATAATTAAAACATTTTCATACATTTCCATTACAACAAAAGTGGGTTTCAACGGGTTTCCCAGGAACAGGATTTACTTTAGTCCTCATCCTCCTCCCAGTTTCCAGTGGCCCCAAAGGCCTTGTACAGTATGTAAGAGGTAAACATTAAAATATTCATGTATCAATTAAATCTGTAGAAATTAATCTAATAAATATAACCTGACAAAGCTATTACGGGGTCTTAAACACGAGAAGTTATTATGAGGATAAATCCTGCAGGGTTTTGGTAGCACTGCTGATTGCATTAGTAGTTCTGACTGATACAAAGCTGTAGTGCGGGACTAGAGAACTAGTACCAGTAACTATCTGAATCAAGGCTTTTGTGATGAATTTTAGTAGAAACTGATTATAAATTAAATTAAAAACAACATAAACAATTGACCTATTGAACAAATGTGTTGTTTTCCTGTCATTTACTACGGTATACAGCTGTACCATTAAGTATTTAACCAAACTCATTGTGTTTAACATGCCATGTTTGGATTACAAGAATGATCTCTGAGTGTTCTTTTAATTAACCCTATGACACCGTAATTTATCTTGAGCATCACTGAAAAGGCCTCTGAAGTGGTAATGATGCCATCACAACATTAAATCAAAATGTCAGGCCAGTATGGTATAGTATTTTTTGACTATCACTTATGTTAAATATGGAATGCAGCATGAAATCTAAATATATTTTAATTTATTATATATTATCAAAAAAAATATTATTATTATATATTATCAAAAAAAAGTGCCTTGCTTTAATTCTGCCTCTGAGCACAACACTGCAGTCTTATTTCCTGTTCCTCTGCTCTTGACATTTATAAAAATGTGAAAAATGTGAAATGTCATCATTCAGTATGATCCAATATTGGCCATTGATGAAAACAACGGCCAATATTGCCCTATTATACTTGCATGCACCAGTCTTACCAGATATCCGTGAGGTTTCACAACATTTTTACGGGCTTATCCCTACGATGTTTCAAAAATATATTATTCATATGGAAAAGCCTGTAAAAGTGCCTCGCTTGCTCTGAGACACAGTTGTCTTGTCCGGGCTCTGAGGCAGTGTAATTGCTCCGGGGCTCCCCCCTGAACCCCAGAGCCGTCTTTACAGCTTGCATTAGCATACATAATACTGATCTGTGGACTCAAAGAGTCATGCCAATTGAAATGCAATCATTTTCACAGCAGAGCACCACCACCACCACCACTTTAATTGAGTGTGAGACTGCTTGCATGTGTATGTGCATGGCTTTGTATCATGAGACAGGGGATAATTGCTTTTGCAATACAACATAGCAATATGTTGGTTAATTCAATGATAGGACTTGATTGCTTTTGTCTAGTCGTATCCCCTGGGATGGCTCATCTGTTTGTGATGTTTGTCAGAAAACAGAAGGTGTAGACGATAACTGCTGGCCACATCCCCTAAGACTGACTGCGCTGTACCCATAGCAGTTTCTACACACACAAACACACATACAGTACACACAGACACACAACACTGATATGAATACCCCACTGTTCAGTGATAATCAGCCCCAATTATCGCATCGTTATTTGTGGATTGCTTTTGTCAAATTACAAACAGAAACATGGCTGCATTTTAGATTCTCTTAACATCTCTAGTCCCTTAGCACTGTTTTAGTTACAGCACGTGTTTGTGGAGCAACATAATTAAAATCACATACAGTCCTATGCAGAACTACAGAAATCACACCTCATGCATGCACGTCACATGTCATGAAGACCTTTGAGAGGCTACCTGAGGAAAGTACCATCAGAGTCATGTTGTTTTATTTCTCCGATGCTTCCAACACCATCCACTGCCTTCTAAGTGTTTGTGGAGATGCAACTGGATCATAGTTTATACATCACTGGATGGCCACAGTATATCAGAGTGGACGCCTGTGCCTCTTAGGTTGCCATTAGCAATATCGACGCACCTCAAGGAACTATACTGGTGCCATTCCTCTTCACTCTCGACATCTCAGACCTCTGCTTTAACTCCTGGTTCCTGGATGCATCAATAATGGCAAAGAGGACGGGTACAGTGGATTTGGGGGCTTTGTCACGTGGTGCAACAACAGTCTCCTGAAGTTCAATATCAGTAAGCACCCTGCCATAGTTATCATCCAGAGAGAGGAAGTGGAACAGTTGGACTCATACAGTTACCTTGGGAGACTCAGATCTTTCAGTGTGTTCAACAGGCTCCTGGATTCCTTCTACCAGATTTTTGTAGTCAGTGCTCTGTTGCTCTGCACTGCTGTGCTATGGTGTGCTGGGGTGGTGGCATCAAAGCCGGCGAAGCCAGCACACTTAACGAGTTGGTAAGAAAGGTCACAAAGCTGTGTGGTCGGGCTGGAACTGGAAAGTCTGGAGGCAGTGGCGGAGAGAGTAGGGTGAAGACAAGATCACAGATAAGCCTTCTCACCCTCTCTACAACGAACTTTGGCAGATGGACAGCTCATTCAGCCACCGGATCATCCCACCCAGGTGCAAAAAGGAGAGCTTCAGGCGCTCCTTTGTACAGTTCACACAACACACGGACCCATTCTCCACAGTGTCTGCTACACTCGATACACTCACACTACTTTACCTCTTCATTGTCCCTCAGCTGGACTGATTATATACCTCACTATTTATGTTGACATATTCTGTTATGAATTATACTATACTTATTATGTATTATACATAACATGTTATACTATACTTTACTATATTATACTATAACCATACTATGCTCTATTATATTTGATCATCTATTCTATTTTATTCTACTCTAGTGTAGTATCTTATTGTCTGTACTATATAATATGTTATACTACAGTACTACCTTTCCCCTTATATGATTTCTTCTATTCCATCATATGATACTACATTATTTTATATTATTTCAATATTTCACTGATTTTTGCACCATATTCTAAATGATATCATATTTATTACATCTCTATATAAATATTCACAAACACTAAGTGCACTGTGGCAGCACTATTTTTTACTTTCTCTATTTACCAGTACTTAATAATTGCTGTCCTTGAACTTTTGCAACAACCAGATTTCCCCATTTTGAATCATCTTCTTGGATTTATCTTATTTTCTACACACACACACACACATACACACACACACACACACACACAAAAGTCTGTATCACACTACTGAGAACTTAATATTGAGTATATGGCCTTTACCCTTAACCTTGACTGTAAATTTAACCTTCACTCTAACCTCTGACCTGATCATAATTACCAAAACCTATACACACATGGACACACACCAAACGCACCGCTGATGGTCCAACACTGTCTCCTTTTGTAACGAATGGACAGCCAAAATGAGAAACAATACGACCAATTAACATAACATAGCACTAATTTCCATATAAAGTGGACAAAGCAAATAGCTCTCTAATGAAGATCAGTGTTAGTATGCTTGCCAGCTAATTTCTCCCAACGTCAGCGAAAGCCTGCAGGGACAAAATGATTGAATCATGAGAATGTGTATTAATGGCATTAGCTGCTAATTAGCCACACAGAGAAAGAGGGCATTAATCTTAAAGCCTAGTTGTAGACTATTCAAGTCTAGAGCAAACTTGGCACCACTTGCCATAATTACTAAATGCTGTGCTGCGGGTTATGAAGGGACTTTAGGGTGCAGCAAGGTTAATATGTGGAAACCCTCAACAATGACTCACTTTAATGACTTTATTTTATCCATGTAGCTCCTTTGAATATGTATGTGTTACTCATTAATGTTATTAGAATATTCCAGTTTTATTATTAAGGAAATACCTTTTTTATGAAGTATTTAAAATGAGTTATTCCCTTGAATAGATATCAGTAGTTCAAGGATCTTGTCATAGTCCTCTAGTAATTTACACAATACTGTAATTATGCACTAATATTCCAGTTTTGTTGTGATATGTATATGATAAAATATTCAATAAATCAGAACAGGGCTACTAGTAGAAAAACACCAGTTGTTGCAAGTTCCAGCACTAAATTAAAAGTACAGGATGGTGGTGGTGCAAGTAGGATAACAAGGCAGCAAAGAAGACTTAAGCTGATCCTGTGGTTTTTGGTGAGGTACTGACACTCTCTGGCTTTTCTGTGTAACTACAATATGGATGGATGGGAAAGACACTCACATTCATCAACCTCAAGTTCACCACAAGACATCAAATATTGAAATTAGACGTAATTTGCTCATTTATAAAACTCTGTGTGCCCAAAGCAGTTTTAAATGGAAAACTTGGTTGCTATTTTCATCTGTAGAAAATGTGTCATACTGTAGCACCTTGAGATTAATCTGAACACTTTATCAACAAGTACACTCAATACACTTTCTTTTTTTTTTTGAATTGGGCCTAGAAGGCCCCCAGAAGGCTCAAGGCTTCTTTGCTTGTTTATCTGTTTTCATGTGGCGCTGTGGGAGACGGCTGCCCCTCCAGTATTCAGTTTCCTTGAGGCAGTCATCTCTCAAAGGGATCAATAAAGTGCAGTCTAAGTCTAATACTAATCTTTCTCTTGACACAGAGACATGATGTGTGTGGTTTTAGGATTGTGGGAGAAACCATAGTGTGAGTTGTTGTTGTTACGATATTGACTGATTTGGATTGTTAAATTCAATCTGAAATCAAATAAATGTTATCAGCATAATTTGTATACACGGTGGATATTGATATTGATTATGATACTACTACTATTACATTTTAGAGGCTGGAACCACTACATGTGTTTACTGTAAAGATGAATATAAATGAATAAATAATAGATGAATACAATTATTATTAAGAGATTATCAAAATAGTTGCCAATTAATCTGAAATCAGCTGCTCGGCTGCCCTCCCTTGCTACAGGGACGCTTCACCATCACACGATCAGTCATCCGCCAAGCTTTGATTGTGTTTTGTCTCCACGTTTTGTTTCCAGCCAGTGGAAACACGAGGCTGGTCAGAGCAGCGTTAAGTAAGTTGACGTAGTTAAGTTGAACGATACCGGAAGTTTGGCTATCGGAATTTCAAAATAATGTACGTTAAAAGGCCAAGAAAAAACATTCAAATGTTTTAATTTGAAAGTTTTAACCGGAAGTTTGTTGTATTGTGTGATTCTTGTGGCAGCCAAAGGAGCAAAGACGCAAAACTAAAGATAAAATAAAGATAGAGATAGATATGAACCTGCAGTTTAGAGACAGCAGTGTGGCTGCTACCGTCGAGAAATATTTGGAGCGGAGGAAACAGGTTTGAGTTTAACAACAACTTCAAGTAATGTCTCAAACTCAGCTTGTATGATATGTACGCATTAGTTACCGACCCTGTGTGTCCAGTCTTCTGTCTTTTGACTGATATCAACAAAGTAGTGATAATATTTGTAACCGTTGAGTTAACGTTAGCGCAAGGAACGCTCGCGCTTTCCCTAACCGTTACTGTGTCCAACGTCTGTTTACGTTAGCGTCAACGTTAGCTGAATGAAAAACACTCTGCAGTGTGTCACTTTTCACTCACCTTTAACCGAGAAACACCTTTAGTTAAGTTGTTATCGTTGAATACACAACGTCAACGTCGTCCTGTCGACCTAACGTTAAAGTATGTTGTTGTTTTTGTTGTTGTTTTGTTTCTTAGCGGCCGCCGTCAAGAGACGTTATCGCAGGAACCGGTGACGGTGAGTGCACTTCACACAGACCTTCTTGATTTATACACTTGTATTTATTTATATTCACTCCTGTTTGACTTTTTAGAGAAGTAATGAGTCAATGTGAGGGGTGACTATCAATACTCTTTCCTACACAGGGGTGTACTGGTAAATACACAGGTGAGTGATCTGTGAGTAAATTTACCCGCCTAGTTTCACCTCAGTGATTGATGCAGTTGATCTGATCTCAGATCAGTAGACATGGCTCACTGAAAAAGGTTGGATATATTTATTAGTTTCACCTCAGTGATTGATACAGTTGATCTGATCTCAGATCAGTAGTAGACATGGCTCACTGAAAACGGTTGGATATATTTATTATGTGCAACAGTAGAAATTATCTTTTACACGATCTTAAAAATAAACCATGAATAGGCTTTCTGCTGTAACAATAATTAACTTTGATCCATGTCTATCTACTCTGTGCTGTCCTTTAAATTTGAGTGAATAGTGCCTGGAAAATCCTTGAATTTCATGTTGAAGAAGATGTGGGAACCCTGGAAATTGTCTTAATCCAAACATACTCATTGGGCTCATACCACATCTAACAGATGATGCTTGCCATGAAAAAAAAGAAATCGAGAAGCATTGATGAATATTTCTGTTCACTATTTCAGAGGCAGCACAGAGACTTAATTTGGCCAACAGATCCAAACAAGAGTTGAAATGCTACAGCAAAGCTTTACATGAGCTGTTCAAAGCAATTACCTACCATCCTGATCAGTAAGTGTACCGAGATTACTTACAAATATTACCTTTTTTCATTTTTGTAATCATTATTATGCCTTGATTCAAACATGTTGTGTCTTTTCTAAGGCTTGGCAGTGATCGTAGTCTGCATGGCAGTGATGAGGACTCTATAGCTGCCCCTCTTCAGGACTCTCAGGGGCTGTTTACAGAAACAGGTGCGTTTATCAGAACCAGAAGAAACCAGTCGCCAGTGTTTGATGCTGAAATCATTTCAGGGTTCCTAAAATCCTATTGAAGCATAGTCACATTCATGATTGCAGTTTTGAAATGAACGACTTGATAAGATCATGAATAATAAAACAGGCCTCAGTGATTAGTCCTTCAATTTCACCAGAGTTCTTGTAATTTATTTACTTAATTTCCTGTTATTGCTGAAATTTCTGACTTTTCCTAACAGTCTCTGTTATTGGTAGATAATAAGCTAGCCTTGGGCTTACCTCTATTATACCTCTATTTGTCCAGATGTGACTTTGCCCTCCTGTCTTGATCGTAGCCCTGGTTCCCCGGAAAATGAGACAGATGGGCAGAGAGCTTGCGCGCTACCTGACCGGCGTGGTTCCTCTTCCTTAGTACTAGCAAATGTGTACCAAGAGATGATGACAATCTACGAACAACTAAAGGTGAGAAGGCAGAACCATTGTAATACAAAACAGATAAAGTGACTGGGTGTATGATTCCATGTATGTCATTAGAGGATGGATAATATAATATGAAAATGGTCATTGTATGTATGTTTTCATGGGGATGTATGCAGGAGGAGCGACAAAGCCAGCAGCAGTGGGAAAAGGAGCTACAGGAGCGGGAGAGGCGGCTGAAGCAGCAGGAGCAGGCCTTTGGGAGGCTGGCTGGGCTGGAAGAGATGTTACACATTCAGATACAAGCTGTAGAGGAGGTCAGACACAAGAGATGTGTTATATATCTTCCCCACACTTCCCTCTATACTGCTTGTCCCCTCTCAGGAAGTAACTCCATGGTCCTCAATCACAAACTTCCAAATTATACAGCTAGTCATACTGCTTGTTAATGTTGTTTTGTCGCTTTTTACTTTTAAACACACTCTAAAGCTATAGAGCACGAGGATGTAGTTGATGTGTGTCTTTGTCCAAAAAACTCCATAGTTTTCTTTCTGGTGATTTATTGAAAGTCTTTTGAGCATGACAAACAATAAAACTGCAGTAGTCCAAAACAATAATCACGAGCACGGTCAAAAACTAGTGTGCTCTCCTCGTCTCTATCTTTTCCAACCAAAAACAAAATACGCACATATCACGTTATACATCTCAGCCAATAAGAAGAGTGCAACTTCAATATGGCTTCAACACTGCTTAATCATGTATTGACATTGGATATGCGTTTGCGTACCATTGTCCTATAACAAGATAATATTCTACAATCTACCTCCAGACTTAATGTAAATCTTAATGTATACCTCCAGTCTTTTAGTGTGTCATCGTGTGTCAACCTGTACCTATGTGTCACCAGAAACACCAGCAAGAAGTGAGCCAGCTGCAGGCTCTTCTTCGTGAGAGGAACAAGGAGAACAGGAGGCTCAAGTCCAGCTTCAACACAATCAAGGATCTGAATGACAACATGAAGAAGCAGGTTAAAAGTGTTCACATACGAGCTGTAATTGTTTTTTATTCATAACCCTATTAACACAAGGGCTGAAACATTTATAGGAAAAGTCAGCCAAATCCTAAATAGTCAAGTCTACAGATTTTGGATTAAAAGCTTAAAATGATTAAAAGTCTTCACTTGTGCTTAAATGTGCAGAATTTATGATCTTTGCAGATGAACATTAAGTGCTATATGTTTAAGAGTAATAGCCAAAGCAACCAATTCTGATATTCAATCAATGTGCCAAGAATCAGCTGATATTTTCCTTCATAAACAATCTCATTAGATCTTCATTCCATTAAGGGTGCCGGAGTACGGTAATGCCAAGCAGTTCATATGTCGGGCCACAGGAGGGCGCTATGACACAACCCTCTTGTATTTGGATGTTGAATGATAGAACAGCGAAAAATCTTTATATTTCTTTATATTAGTGTCTACTACTACTCTACTCTAATACTGGGAGAAGTATGTGTTTTTTGAATAAAGCCTTGGTTGATTTAAACAAAAAACTCCCCTGTAAAAGAGGGCAGATTTGTTTGTGTGGAATTATATAAGAAATGTTTTTTTGGAGAGACATCTTCTGTTTGTTTTTTTTGTTTTAAATCGACAGATGAACGAGATCATTGAACAGAATAAGAAGTTGGAGAGCCAGTCCAAGAGGGTGCAGTCTCGACTTGAGAACCTACAGGTAAGACGGCACTAACCAACGCACTGTGAGTCAGCTCAGTTTTCTATGGACAGCCCCTAAGTTCTGAAATCCAGTCTGACAGGCCTTCACACCCTAAAAATAATTTCTTATACCATGGAAGTTTTTGTTTTTTGTGTAATGTGTTTGCTTAAGGTTAAAGCAAATGTTATTTGATACATTAATTCATTGACTCATGTATTGATTGTTTTCAGAGGAAATATGAATACAGCATAGCATCGAGAGGCTGTGTTAAGAATACCGAGCGTATTAAACCCTCCAAAAAAGAGAAAACCCCTGCCTCTGGAAACCCCAGCAGCAAGGTACCTCAACAACCCTGTGTTTGTGTCTTTGTTTGTTCTACCAATCAGTAGCATATACTCTAATTAAGGCTACCATACTTTGTTGTTTGTTGTTGTATGTTGAAAAAAACACAGTGCATATAATTTACACTACCATCACACTCATTTACTCATATCCAAGCGAGAAACAGTGCAGCAGTCCTTATCCACAAACCACACGCTGACATGATAAATTATGGTCTGTGATTTTGTTATGTTACCATCGCTGTTGTTGATGAAGATGAATTATCAGTAGATACAGCTGCACTTGATGGCTTTTTTTTTTTTTTTTCCCTCTTTGGAGAATATTGACAAAGCCAAACTTTGACTTCATTATCATACTTTTTCACAGTTTACGTAGCACCTTTAGGCTCACCATTGAAGTCACAGTCATGACGTAAAGTTCACATGTTTCCAAATCTGCGTGCATGTCTCACCGCGGAACTTCAAATGAATGGTTATGAACTCTTTAAATCTTGACTTCTCTGCATCACATGCTCATTTTGACTCCCTGCAGGACATTAAGATTAAGATGTGAACCTGACCGTTGATAAAATAAGCTCTATAACTATAGTCACCACTTTGTGACAAAGTGACTGTTTAAGCAGTATGATTTAACCCTATATTTTGTTCACTCTCCTTCCTTCAGGTCAGCTCCAGTCCCACCCCACCAAAGCTCCTGGCCCTTCTCCTGAACTGGGTACTTGATGGACCAACATTTTCATCATTAGCAGCAAATGAAGGAAAGGTTTTTACCCAGTGCTTGCCTCAAGAGGTCTTACTCAACGAGAGATGCCTTAAGGTGACATATCAACCCTCAAACTCTACAGGCTTCTGTCCGTTTACATTTTCCAAATGTAATGCTTAAGATACAGTCTGTACAGTATATGTGTGTTCAGTGTGTTTGTTCACAAATGAATGATTTTTGGTTCCTTAGGTGCTGCCATTATTAGCAGATCAGCTTCATCACACTGCTTTGTCAGGACCTGACCTCCTCCTCAATCTTCTTCGCCTTGTCCACTGTGCTTTGAGACACCTGGATAGCAGTACACAGGTAAAGACAGAATAGGATTATTCCTATAGGTGAACTGGGCTGTTGCAGCAAGCAGGATGTATCAAAGGACATATGGTTTGGCTTCAATAACAGTGGAACATGTGTGTATCACCCTTATTGTTGTGGAAAATATCTGGATTTTAGGACCCGTGCTAATGGTTGAAACTGTAAAAATTCAAAGAACAATATGTGTGATGCTTAAGGGAATGTCCCTGCTAACTTAATAGCCCTTCTTTTGTAGTGACTGTGTGCCATAAGTCATTTGCAGGCCAGATGGTGTCACATGACCACACAACTTTCTCTTGTGGTCACAATGTCAAAATCCCAGCACTGTGTTATTCTACAGAAAGCTGTTGGGTCACTTTCACAGTATCATGCAGAGAAGAATCAAACACGACACACTGTTTTCCCTGAACACAAACCTACAAATCTGAAAGCACATCCACTTCAAGCAGGGGATGTCCACTTTATCGCTACATCTCCCTTCACAGCATGACAGGCTTTAATGTTTGGAGGTCCTGTTGAGTTCCATCTTGTGTTCAGATGAGAAGGGTTATTATCTTAAGTCCCCTGCCTGTATCTGTCTGGAGAACACAGTCAAAGCATTAGACAGGCTGTCCCTGTCTTTGATAGGAATGTGTGTCCCACTCTATTACATGTGGCCATGAGCCCTTCCAGAGCTGTATATCAGCCATTTCTGAAAGAACTGGAGAAAAGTCATAGTACAGTTTTATTGTATTACTCAATCCCAAATACCAGCCTTAAAGTTAGCAGTCAGCACGCCCCCAGTTTGGAGGAACAGACAGGGATTGCAGCACAGAATCAGAGCTGTTTTCAACAGGGTCAGCATTTTTCAACCTGGACCTTATTTTGTGTCAAAGTGACTAATGAGGACAACAAGTTTTGAATTTGGTCCAGTATTGAGTGACTGCAGCCTGCAGCCATGAAACCAGCTACAACATTATCCTTGTGGGCAACTGTGCAAATTATGTCATTTTTGCCACTGACCAGCTTAGATTGTTTTATTAAAAGTGTCTGACAACATTACGGAAAGGACGTCTGTGTCATGTTTTCAGAACAAGATTTCACCTTCAGTGAGACTTGGTTTTCATTTCAGGGTTGGGTCGTGGTGTCATACACTTCTAATAACATCCTGAGCCGGTCAGTAGAACGAAAAAACAAGCACTTTTTAATGGATGTATTTTGATGGTGTGCAATTGCCCATAAGGATTACATTGTAGCCTGTTTCACGGCAGTGCAGTGCTTTCACTGAATGTTAGACCAAATTCAAAACTTGTTGTCTTCATTAGACACTTTGTCACAAAAACATTGGAAGACAAGGTCCAGGTTAAATCCTTTTTAAATGGATATTGTTTTTTTGTTTTTGTTTTTTTTGTAGTGGGCATTTTTATATGTGATACAATACGTTTCTTTTTGCTGACCCTGTACACAGCAGGGGATATCTCTGCTTCTGCGCCGCGACTGTCCGCTACACTGTAACTCTTACAACCCCACTTCAAAATACCCAAATTAGCACTTACCTTTAGCTTCTTGTCCAACCTCTCAATAACAATAACAAGCTCTGCCTTCACCATTTGCCATTCTCTACCCACAACTTCCACAACTTCAGTCCTCTTCACCAGCTCTGCCGCAGGATGCTTGCCCCCCCCATGTTTGTTTGCCGGGCCATGTCATATCAGCTCAGTGAAATGCTTGATGTTCAACTGGAATCACATGCGTCCTTATTGCTCCAATATGTGTTCACTTTTTTAAGACACAACCCAACCACTATTGAGCCACAGTGCATAAATCAAAAAAGGGAGATAACTTAAGATTTAGGCTCCCTATAGAGAGAGAGGGATGAAGTTTGAAAACCACCAGCTCCTCACTGCTTTGGAAATACATAAATCTTGGATAGTAGCTGTAGTTTAGTGCACTGATTTATTGGCTCAATCATTTATTTGGAATAGTCAGAGAAAAAGCCTGCTGGCTCTCTGTCAGGCTGACCTTGTGTTTTCTATGCTGCCATTTGATGAAAATCATTGTAGGCATCATTTCTATTTTTTAAAAGTTATAAAACAAAAGTAACTGATTGCAGGCACAATCATGCATTTTGTGCAATGACCACTGTGTGTTTGTGTGTATTTGCGCAGCATGTAGCACTATCTGCCACTCTGCGACGGATAGGAGAGGAAGTATCAAAGCCTCCGGTCCAGTTAACGGTGCCTCAGTGTGAAGATCTCGACCTGCCCAAGTCCTGCAGCGGGGCTGCTGGCGGAGGCTGCAGGAGCTTCCCCATTTATCGCAGCCCCTGTCCTCACACACGCATCGTCGCCACCCTCATCATCATCCGCACTGTCACACAAGGTAATAACACTAAGCACACATATACATACTGTATCTTCCCCAGGGTGAAATCTTTAAAGTGCTTGTTTTGGCCAAAACACAAAGATAGAAATATAAACCTGAAAAAGCAATAAATCCTCACATCTATGCCTGCTTAAACTAAATAACTGAAACAGTTTGTCACTGATCAGATGTTACTGATTCATTTTGTGCTTTCGATTCATTGCCTACATTGACTCAGCACTAGAATCAGCTCTTGACCATCAAAAGCTGTTAACCTAAGTTGATTCTACACTGGTATATTATTTATATTGATGACAATTTATTTATTACACTTCCTTATTCTTAGCTATTTTTCAAAGAGGCGTTTCACTGTCATATTTGGCATGGTAAATCTCCTGTGTTGAGGAACTCCAGATCTCTGTCTTGTTTCATTTATCGACGGCTGGCATCACAGATGAATGTGATTAACAGCAAAGTGTTTCATGCCAAAAGAAGACAGCAGACATTAAACAGAACAGTTATGAAAATCTTTGTCTATGATGTGTATAATTTCAGTTGTAACAAAAAAAATGTAATGTTCTCTTCCACTCTAAGACAGTCTGTCTTTACAAAGGAAAGTGACAGTGAGTTATTCTGGATAATGATGAAACATTTAAAATATTGTAAAAGTACCTTTCATGCAGATTTTCCACAAAGGAAATGTCCTCACTGTAGTTCGTTGTTTACCTGTTCTGCTGGTAGCTGTCCATGATGTGGTGATGTCACTGCAGCCTGTTGCACGTCAGAATCAGACTTGTGAGCTATACATTTGTTGTTAATCATCACTTCCCGCTATGCCAGCCCCCCATACACCCCACACACATACTTACCATGCTGCATACTTTGCATTTTAATTAAAGATGTCATGTCATTGCTAATACAAGTTTATATTTCAGTTTGAGTGAAAGCAGAGACTGAAGCTGACATTAAAATAAATTGCACTGTCCTGTTTGTGTACTCCATCCATCTATCCTTCCATTATCTGTAACCGCTTATCCTCATCAGGGTCCCGTTGGGCTGGAGCCTATCCCAGCTGACTTTTGGGGGGGAGGCAGGGTCCACCCTGGACAAGTCGCCAGCTTATCGCACGGCACAAACAACCATTCATACCTATGGGCAGTTTAGAGTGAGAGAAACCCCACAGACACGGGGAGAACATGCAAACTCCACACAGAAAGGCCCCAGTCGAGGTTCAAACCAGAAACGTTCTTGCTGTGCTTCCCCTGACATTTCTGTTAGTGGCAACAAGAGGTTGATATTTTTGATAATGACTGTCCCCAGAGGGTGTATCCTAATGACCTTGGTGGTAACTTGTGATCTCATCTACCGCAACCAGCAAATTATATAATTGAAATATCTCTGCAAATGTTGGATGGACAGATGTTCATGATCCCTACTAGATGAATTGTACCATCCTTGGTAATCCCCAGACTTTTTTATCAAGCACCATCATCAGTTTTCAGTTTAAAGGGTTTCCTGCGGTGTTTTATAGTGAAGGTGCTCCACTTCAGACTTAAACTTTAAAAAATGAGCACACTGGCTAACATCGGAATACATTTTAATGAAATGATGCAGTCATTTAAACCCTCATCTAGTGACTGGATTGCTAACATGATGAGATGCGCTAAGATCAGTAGCACTTTGCAAAGTTGGATAGGAGTTTTTACAAGTTGGGAAAAGCAGAGACAAAGAGTCAAATTAATCACAATGAAGAACTGATGTGTGAAATCCAAGCCGCTGCACTGCAGATCTTTGGACACCTACTAATGTCAATCTATTTGTTTTCATTACAAAGAGCATTAGTCTCACAGAGCCGCTAGCGTTGCTCTTACAAACATTTGAAAAAGGAACAGGGCTTTTAGCTAGATCCAAATTTTGCTCCCTGGCCTTCCACGCTATAAATCTACTACTATACTACTATAAATCAGTACTCAGTGGGTGCACCCTAGATATCTTGACATATTTTATGAAACTCTCTTTTGAACTGACCTCCCATCTAATCAAAATGCTCAAAGGCTCCCTCAATATGTCTCTATATAGACTACTTTCTGTCAATCTGCTTACCAGGTTTGCTTTCTCCCCTTTTCTGGATTGACATGAAACCGAATTGGGTATAATGGAGAGATGTTTCCCTCCCTTCATATTGTGCTGGGATTTTACACATAATAGGTACCATTCTGGAGAGCCTAACCAAAATAAAAAAAGAAAGCTTTTATCCTATGTCAGGTTGTATAAATCTAGCAGTATGAGTGCAGTGTTAGACATTTTAAAAGCATTTTCGTAGAGCTATTCGATTAGATCACAGATCATCTGTTTAAATTTGTCAGGCAAAATAGGTTTTGAATTTAAAAAGTGACAGCAGAAGAATGGCAGGCATTAGGGCCAAAGTGCAATGGTGGGGTGTGAGAAGAAAGGAAACAGAGCTTGAATAGCGGGCATAAGATAAGATGTTTCTTTTTACTGAAAAGGTAAAAATGCTGATATGGATTTGTTGAAGATTTTGGGGTTTGGACTGGTGGTTGGACAAAACAATATAATATCAAATTTAGCTCGAAATTTTATTCTTGTACTATGGTTTCAGCTGAAACTGGCTAAAATGCCAGTGTAAGACTGAAACGACAGTCAACCTAAAACCAAATCAGGTATGTCTATATGTACTGTATATGTATTTGTCTGTCCTTGTTTGCAGCTGATGTCCTGGCCCAGGCTCTGGACAGTCTCCACACCGACCTGATGACAGAGGAGAGCCGAGGCCTATTCGTCCACTATGGAGGAGTGTCGGGGCTGCTGTCGATGCTTCGTGCTGGCCGTGGAAGCCTGAACACATCTGTAGACATCCTGATGCAGCTAACTGCACAGTCACGTAAGTAGGCCTGCGCCGCTTGTCAACTGAATCTGTACTTCAGCTGTGCTGTCTATTATGGCTCCACACAGATCTGATTACAATTAGTGGAGCGAATGTTACTCAAGCTAACAGGAACATTTTTACTATTATTAGGCTTGTAATCATAATTGTAACCTATTTTTCAGCTCAGTTAATGTACAAACATATTGTATAACTGTGTCTCCAACAAATTGCAGTTTATGATCTACTGTAAATTAACACATCCCTATAGCCCCTCAAACCCAATGTATTGACAACCTAATAAGCTTGTAGCCGACATTAATAGTGAACAGGTGATTTAACATTAACCAGCAGATGGTGGCAGCGAACATGGATGATCAATTTACCTGATCATTTTTTCAGTCATGGCAAAGCCAGTGTGGCAAACAAATTCAAAATATTCAGCACACGCTAATCTAATTAACTTCCTGAACTACAAAGCTAGTAACAAGCTACACTACGCTACAGCAACCTGTGGAATTCGTCTACACATGTCGAAGATGTCCTCTGAGTGGAAGTAGTGTAAAAAGAAGTATTGTGTGTCCAAGTCGAGTCTCATGTACTGTAACTGCAAGTTCAAGTCACAAACTGCCCATGTCTGAATTATGAAGCTGCCTCAGGGGTGATGAGCAGCAGGTTTTTTTGACATACAAGTAATTCCTTCTACAAATTCCACACCAGACCAGCCAGTCTTTACATGTAATGTGCATTAATTTAATTTAACCTCAGTTTGAAAGTAGAAAAAAAAGGGGCATGATGAGCTGTGGCTGACAGACCACCACCACCACCACCACCATTTGTTTGGTTACTAAAGATTTTCATCCTGCTTCAGTATTTATTGAAATAATTGTATTTTTAGCAATAACTGGGTAATGCAAAAATGGTTGCTGCAGAAAAGTAGAAGAAATATTACATTACCTGCACCTTTGTTGGAGTCCAAACAAAGTCTGGGTCAGCTCTCATCTCGTCCATCTTTTTGTTAGGAACTCTGTTGTAGCAACACTACTTTGGCATCTAGTTAACCTTTGGATACATTCGAAAGCTCAGTGGACAGCAAAAGTGATGCTGAATTAATACGTATGTATGGTTACATTTCTAGCCTGGCCCATCACTGGTGACCTTTTTAAAATTTCACTGTTCACTTTGCAGAAACGGTCTGTTATTGATGCCGTCTTGGAAGCTGCTGTGATAACTCCTCTATTTCAGATTTATAGATTGTCTTTCCTATCACTATTCACTTTGATTTATACCAGGTCCTCTTGCAGGATTACTGCATATCATCCCATAAAAACCACATGTGAGAAGTAACTGAGCTCACATCAATCGGTCAGGCAATAGATTTGGAAGTTGTGGTCATAAAACCTTGGACCTTCACCACCTTCTGGCTCTTTTTAAGGAAAGACAAAAGATTTGAAAGAAGTGGATGAGGAGGGAAAAGAACAGCTGCAGTGTATTTCCATAAAGGACAAGTTCAGCAGGGTTACGAGCCATGTCATTCTAGACCGCTGTATGCTAATACACAGCAGAGCCATATGCTGGAGGCGACTGTGGCCGGAGCTCTGTGTGTGTGTGTGTGTGTGTGTGTGTGTTTGAGTGTGCACGCAATTGTGTGTTTCAAGAGGATTGTAAGTCTAGCAAGACTTGCCAATTATTGTGTTTTACAAGCAGTAATGAGGGGAGACGGGAAGGGGTGAGTTAGAGGGGGAGAAAGGTTTGCACCTTAAGGTTGCCAATAAAGCAAAACAAAACACACATATACGTGCAGGATGTTTGTGGTCAAACTGCGACAACTCCACTGCTTTTATAATGTCACGTACTTACAGTTATACAACACATCCCGTTTATAGTACATTCATGGCTCACAAAAATAAATTCGGCCACTTCAGTACATACTCAAATACACAAACACACTCAATAACAATGTTTTACTGGATTTGACTGATGTCAGATAAACAGTGGATGCATTAATTACCAAACAGCTTCATACAGTATATTTAACTTCCATGGTCACATATGGACCTACTTGATGTGTGTGTGTGTGTACATTCTTTCCATGCTTGCCACAGTAGAGAAGTGTTTGTTGTTGTATGTTTTCATGATATCGCAAGTCAAAAAATCCCTTCCTGACCTGGTTAAATGACTTGAGGCAAAGACTTTCTACCCCTGTTTCTTATTATTTGATGTGTCCCACAGCACCTATGTTGTCAACCATCAAACCCATGAGGAATGTGCCTGTATTTCTGCGTCTCCATCTGTATCCGTATAGCCACATATGTGTAGAATGTAGCACACATTAAAAGAATAAAGACCCATCAGCGGACTGAGCAGTGTGGGCGGAGGTGCTGCACACATTTGTTAGGTTCAGTGATATTCGAGCCAGTTGCAAACATTCTAATAATTTATTTTGAATTCCAATAAAGTAATGACGCATACTTATTGAGTTTTGAAATGATTCTCACTCTGGTCTGGAAAATTTTGAAAAATGATAGCAGCCTTTATCGATATGTATTTAATGTAACGTGACAGTGTGAAAGGGTGGCTTGTAGTGCTGAACCTACATATCACCTGAATGTGCAGCTCCCCTCGGCTTTACAGAGCTTTACAGGGAGCTTTAGCTCAACGATTAGCTGTCTGGCCCACAACTTCACTGTTTTAGCTCTCTCTGTTTACAGAGCGTTGTTTTTGACCACAAGAAGCAGCTGTTTTTAGTGAAAAAGCTCTAAAAACCCACCGCACACTATCTGCTCAGCAACAGCAGGCAATAACTATTATTAACAAGCTGGTGAACACAGTGAAGCATTTAGCATCTACAGAGATACAGACATTTCCCTCAGAAGATGATATAGACAAGAAATTAAGCTAAAAGAGGAGCAAATCTATCTATCTATCTGTCTGTCTATCGTAATACACTAATTTATTTACTTTACTATCATAGAAGGAAATTGGCTTGCAGTGGTTTGCGATCAATATACGTAGGACAGGACATAATCAACACATGGTGAATACCCAAAACAAATGGTACACAATACTGGAGCTTCGGTATCATCTCTTTAGCGCTAAAATGATTATGTGAAAATAAATGAAGTTTTCAGCTTTTAAAATGTGAGGCTTTGCTTTTCAAGCAAATTAAATATATCCTTGTGGATGTCACACTTGTGATGGGCCTGTTATGGACAAAATGAAAGTAAATTCCAGTAAAATAAGCATTCGCTGCAGCTCTACACCTCCTACCACCTCATAATTTTGTTGGGATCATGACCTGCATATTATCTAGCATATATTACACTAAATATTCACCAGTCAGGAAGGTTTAGTTACTTTAAAAAGTGTTTGCTGTAAAAGATATATTGTTCAAGCTCATGTCACTAACCTGAATTGCACAGAGTAGATTTATATCCTTGAGATAGTGATGTTATTGCTGGAAACAGACTGACCAAACTGTCCTTTCCTGTTTTATCCTTCTCATATTATCAAATTCTACCCGTCTTATCCTTTCTTATCTGAACCTGATCCTATTCTCCCCCATCCAATCTTCTGCTGTGATTTGATGCCAGCAGAACCTCTATAGCAGCCAAAAAGTCCCTCTGTGTCTCAGATTGTATTCCCTCACCCTTGTGCGTGGTCTAAGACGGTGGAGAGTTAGTTTTTGAAAGAGTAGGAATGTGACTTTAGCAGAAACAAATGTTTGTTTACTAGGAACTGACTAATTTTAGGACTCCATAAGGTCCACATTTGCTTTTACTCATTCATTCAAAAAAAAAAAGCTCCCATCTGTGTTGATTGATGCTGTTGTCCTTTTTTTTGTTTCATCTCCCTGTGTGTATGTGTGTGTGAAGTTATAGTTTGATGAAGGGAAGGTCAGAGTTAACAGCGACAATATGGAAGCTCTTCCAAAAACAATCATCACAGAGTCACTTTGACCAGCATCTGTGCCCCTTTCTAACTCAGTTTGATCACTAAAGGGTTTTCATGGTTTGTGTGTCGCCATGTAGTTTTCATTTCTATGCAAATTGGGAAAGTATGGCAAAATGAAGTCTGTAATCTCTAAAGAAGTTTTAACAGCAATGTGTTGTTCATTTCAGAAATTGTTTTGATAACATCATACTTTTTTCTTTTTTTTTTTTTGCTCTGCTTGTGTTCGTGTGCTTGTAGGCTACTTAAATCCCTTCCTGGAGACATGTAGCTGTGAGGAGTTTTTCCGAACAGCCTCCCAGCTTCTTAAAAACCCTCGCCTGGAGCTCCCATCACTGGAGAAGCTTTCCATCCTTCTCCAGAAGCTCTCCAGCATCAGGTTAACACAATAATTTCCATGCTGATAATATCACCCACTGAGACAGGAGTAACATGTCTCCAATCATGGATAGGAAATACCTCCAATGCGTGGACATGGCAACCACATGCATATTATTTTTGCATCTTGAAAAGTAGAAATCTGAATTAGTTTTGTGTAGCGTTAATGTTTCTTCACATTTCCTACTTTGTTGATCATCATGACCACTCCAATTCATCATGTGGCTCCTTGGGAGCGTCTTGACCCCCAGCTTGGGAACCACAGGACTGTTAGCCAAATAGTTTGGCTTGTAGCTCTTTTGTCAAAGGTTTAAATTAAGTTATTTCTCAATTGTGGTGATCACGTATTTGTTTCTCTGTGTGTCACATTGAATCTATACCTCCCCCACTTCTCAAAATGTTTAGCCATGCAAGCGGCTCTAAGGGATTGAAATGTTGGTCCACTTTGGTCCAGACGTTAATATCTCATGGGCATAGATTGGTGCACAAACTTGTATTGACATTCATGGTTCCCAGATGATGAATCCTGATTACTCTGAAGATGGCTGACTTTTCCTCTTACTCCCAACAGGTCATCAGTATTAGACTTAGTAGTTGTTGGGTTCTTTATTACCAAGACTTGTTGGCCTATTCAGCCAAGATGTGTAAATTCAACCATAGAAAACCAGCTGTACTACACTGGGCATGTACTGTACTAGAAAGTTGACTCATGGAAATATGTTTCATTCAATGTCTTTGGACTGACAAGCCATTGTGTTGCATTTCTTTGATTTTTCTTTGTCCAGGAAGAACCGTCGTCTGTTTGAACTGTCGTCCCTCCACCTCCAGATACAAGAACTTAATCACAAAACCAACCAAACAAACACCTTCCTCGGCCTCAACCTCAGGTCCATTCTGCACAACCTTAAATAACACACACTCACAGTCACTCGTGTTTCTTGGCCAAATGCTGGATTCAGGGTCGCTTTATAAAATTCCCAGTTCGGATAAAAAGGACTTGCCTTGTATTTCAGTACTTCAGCACCTTGCTGGGTCTTTCATGTGTGCTCGAACTGTAATTACCACATTTCTAACTGAACAGTACTTCAAGGCTCCGTCCTGCTCTACTTTGAATAATATATGCAGACACACGTTCTTTTTTTTTTCTTTTTAGCTTTATGTTCTTGAAGTTTTTTTGTCTGTCAGATGTACTTTTGTGTATGTTTTGCACTTTTTGACCCGTCTGTTTTTATGTTCCCCAATGTTAATCTGATGTCTTGTCTTCTGTTATTTCTGTGATGAACCCCCCTTTTGTTTTTTTTTTTAAATAAGTGTCATGCTTGCCAAGTGGCCTTAATGGGTGTCTGATGTGCTCAGAGGAAGAGGGGCTGTGACTGTGAAGGTTTTTAATGACAATAAACAAAAAGAACTGAAGGACATTAAATTTGGAGTGCATATGAAATGCTGAAATCCATATGTTTTGTATAAACGTGTCTTATTTGTTTGTTCCAGAGCATGGGTGGGTTGATGGGAGTAATGGTCTCAGTATGGAACACACTGGTGGTGTTGGTTGATGGAGGAAATTGGACGGACTGGAACAATTACATCTGATATTTAAAACGTATTCGTAGAAAACTACTCAGAAGTGCTCGGCTGGTCTGAATTTGAAAAGGATGCATCCAGTTTTTTTTTTTTTTTTTTTTTAAGGCCCTACGGCAACCGAATTCCTAATTCCTAACCGAATTTTTTTATGTTTTGTGATTTGGTACCCCCACATTCTCAGAGCGAATTCACTAATACACCGCTGTCTTAGATATGGACAGCTGTACATGTGCATTTGTTATGGTTACATTACTTCTAATCAAAAACTCGCCAGCCATAGACATAGCAGCCGACTAACATTACTTAACTAGTCCAACGACAAGAAGCTAAACGTCTGCCTTTCAGCTTTTTGTTTCACAAAGCTCTCACCAGCGACTAAATGCCAGGCTAAGAATTCCTCTTGTCTTGCTCTGTTACTTTTAGTTTTTTTCTTTTTAGCTTTTCTCCGTCAATGTCCTCTTCGGTGTCTTCGCCTCTGCAAAACCCTGTAAATCAAAGTGAGTTAGGGCGGAGCAGTTGGAAGACATCAGCACGAAAACCAGAAAATATTTTTCTCCATAAAATATGATCCGGTTTCCCAAAAGTCAGTGAAATAGTGGTGGTGTGTGGCTTAGTGCCGGAAAACATAACACACTTCTCGCGACCCAGAAACCAAATTTACTTGGAGAAGACCGAGGCACCGTTCACCCAAAGTCAGTGTAGTATCAAAATGATTTTTGAAGCTGTTTATTTGAATGTAATACATATTGTAAACATGATTTGAACAATTTGCTGATAACAGGACATTTAACTACTGGTTAGGGTGTCGCCAAAAAGAAATACAGAAAGAAAAGTTTTGTTATTCAGATTTTCATCATTCATGATAACTAAAAGATTTAAGGCTACAGCCAATGGATTTCATGACCAAATGGTCATTTTTTGATTAAAAGATGAATTGCTCAGTTAAAATGCCATAAAATGCATTCAGTCTGTAAAAAAGCTTTTTGTGTGTGTGTATTTGTTTCTTTCTTTTATTTGAGGCAGCATTGTGACAGTCGACCTGGAGGCTTTAAACCACCTGCTCAAGAAAACATTTGAGAAAGAACAAGAGAAGATGTTTGAAACGTTCGGCCAAAATAAATGCAACCTGTTTTAGATACTGAGTTAAAATAATTCCTTGAGTGATTGCAGACACACTTGGAAACGTCTGCACCACGGATTACGGTTATAGTAATTCCACTGGTGGGAAAGGAGACATGTGGTAGTATTAGAGTGAAATGTAAAAAATTAGTATTGTACAGTCAAACCACAATGGAAAATATCAGATTTGGAAATCATGCATCCTGTAAACAAGCTGAACCACTACACTACATTCACAATGTTTATTTGTGAACATGTTTTTTTTTAAAACACAGTTTTTTGTTTGATCCATTTGGAAACTTCTGGATCATACATCCTATGTTCAGCTATTATAAGGTTCAGGAGTGAGCTGTAGCTCATAGTTTAGCCCATTTAATGATACGGAACACGTTATTACCCTAAATTACTTTGGTTTCTAACCACTTCTATTACGTGGAGAGCACCAGAGCGCATGCAAAGACATTGTTAAAAGTTCTGTTTATATACAAAATGAGTGGAAAACGATTTCTTTTTATTACCCTTTAAAAAAATTCATGCATTATTGTAAACAAGTAGTATACTTTTAATCTCCACTGGGGGTAAAACTAAATTGCCAGGTCATACAGAAGACCTACTGAGAAAATCACCCCAATTAATTCGAATCCTACCTTTAAATTCTCCCCTTGCTCCACCAACTGTCAACAGCCGCAAGCAGAGGGGATTATGTCACATAATAGGTCATATATGGCTGAGAGGAGGAGAGTATTTACATTGCTTTTCCATTGTGGCTGTTGTGAATTTCATTGCATCTGGTTGATATCAAATGGAAAAATCAGGCTTTATGACCAACAGCGGAACACACTCTGTACATGTAAACAGTCATCCTGTGACCACCATTCTTCACCGAGCCACCCAGGGTACTTCTGCAGGTCCGACCATGAAATCTGTCTCCTGTCACATCAAGGCAGACACAGTGCGGTTAATAAAATAACTCTGTCAAGATCGTTTTATCGTCAAGCATTTCTTCAACATCCATCTCTTCTGCCTCGGGAAGAACATCCGCTCTCTAGATTAATTGATTGAAAACTGGAGTTTGCTGGTCACACACATGTTTTTTTTTTTTTGTGAATGTACTAAAATGAGCAATTATTGGAATGATGTGTGCATTGAATTGAAAACAATACTGGGATATGAACTACCAAAGACGTGATATATCTGTGTAATCTGACCAGGGAAAATGTACAATATGGGGAAGAAGAAGTGGCTGGACACAGTCAAGGAGATACTCAACATGGAAAGACTCACGTATATGCTGAGACTCCAACAAGCAAAAATCAATAAGAAATGTGAAAAATGGACAGAATACAAATCTCACTGCAGAGACACCACGGAAAACGTCGATTGATGTCATAGACCTTTGAATATTATATCCAAGAACATGTATCTCATTGACACTGTCATTCTTTATTGTTTTATAAAATGAAATAAAAATGATCAAATTTGACTTAAAAACGAAAGAAAAACTCGAGTTTGCTGAGAAACCTGTCATCGCTTTTTTCTCTATCTTTCTCTAATATCGTTTTCTTTGGCAAAGCTTTAATTTGGAGCTGCTGAGCAGAGTGGTAACACATGACAGCCGATCAGAGTTGCACAGTTTACTGGCCTAACAAATTTAATATAATTCAGCCCTTTTGTTGTGTTTGGGGACTCACCCTCCCCCCTCTTTTCAAATCTCAATTTTGCCCACACTTTCTCCTATAAAATCAAACTGTTCCTCTGTATACCGATCTTCACTCGCGCGCCGAATAAAGATGACTTTAAAGTGACACTGCCTTTTTGCACTCTGCGGGCTTGAAATATGGCTTTGAAAGAGGGTTTATAGTTTCCTTCTTTTAGGAAAAATCTGTGGTCAATCTGAGTGTGCGTTATGTCCAAAGATTTCAAGAGCGACAAGTTTTTACAGCCAAAAAGGAGATAAAAAAAATCCCACAAACCACTTGTGCAGCATAACCCACTTCATTCTTGTCCATCCATATCCCCGGTGTATATACTCTCATTGGAATGAACATATGGCTGAATTATCATTTTATTATTATAAGTGACATGAATTCAAGCTAAAGGCATCTACAACCTTCTTACTGCTGCTTTTAAACCCTAAAGTTTGCGAATGTTCGACGCTCAAATAGATAGTGGGTTGAATATGACTTTTACCGGGGCCTTCTTGCCTATGTGCCTACTACTCCCGGAACTGTCTACAACTGATTTATTTTCTTTTACATTCATGTCATGAAGCATAGCCGTGTCTGCTCTGTGTTACCTAACACACTTTAACTCTGCCAGTCTACCCTACACACCATCTCCTGCGCAAGTTTATACACTGATCTTGATTTATGTTTGTGTTTTTTCAGTGGACCAAAAATTCGGAAAATTACCCCCGAAGAGTCGGCCTGCTCTGGTCTGCTCTGGTCTGGCTGGTAAACCTCATTAAAAAGTTATTTAGTAGGTAGAGGGAGGCTGGCAGGGGGAAACATTAGCGGTTCCACTTCAGCACAACCATAAAGTCAAGTCAATCAGTGATTTGACATGGCAGACCACCAAATGTATATTACTTCCACCAGCCGCAATATGCATAAATATGCTGCTTGAGTAATGCAATAAGCACATGTAGGGTCTGGTAATATACCTGACTGTAAATGAGGTAGTGTGTGAAGGAGTTGTGAGTGGAAGCAGCTGTCGGGGGGTTATTTATGGTCGACAGGCTAAAATCACACTGGTTTTCCAAATTCCAGTTTGTTTTATTCTGCTTTGCTCGCATCTGATAATGATCGTATCTGCTAAAAATGATGTGTCAGGCTTTCCATACATGTCGCTCATTCATTTCTGCCTGCAGTATTTTTTTGCCAAACTTGCAGTGTGTCTCCAACATTTTTTTGTGTTTTCCTACTTTTTTTATAATCTTTCCAAAATCTCTTAATCTTTTCGGGGCTGATTGTGGCTGCCTTGAGTGTGCCGTTCGATCCAGCAACCGATTATCTTAGCTCAGCATAAAGAGCAGAAGCAGGGGGATAAACGGATTAGTGCAAAGTTCAAATATCTCCTACCTCTAAACCTCACTGATTATTACAATATACTTGGTTGGTTGAATTTATATAAAAACAGAAACTACTGAATGCAACATAACAAACATTTTTTTCCGTCTGCCCAGCACAGACTAGCTGCTTCCCCCCCTGCTTTCCAGTGCTTGTGCTTAAATAAGCTTATTGTTAATCACATCTTGTCTACAGCAAAGACAAAAATGTCAATTTTTTTTTTTTTTAGCAAAATATGATTATTCTGCCCTTCCATTTTAGGAGAATACTCTGCCGTAACTCCTCTTCTGCTTCGTATGATGTTTGAAGTTCAGAGCAAAATGGCAGCTGCACCTCGTGTTTATTTCACGGCTGACTGCTCATCTGCATATTTTAAAATGACTGCTGTAAAAACAAGTGGGATCATATGTCAATGCATATTGAGTTGTGCATGTCACACTGCAGATATGGCTGCTGAATACAGTTTAGCGTAAACACAGTACATCGTGCAGTCCAGGCATACGTGTTCTTATCCAAACAAGTTACAGAAAATACACCTGATCGATGTCTGGACTGTATTTGTGCTTTTTTTTCTGTTTGATGTGTTTGCAGGTGACTGACAGGGATGAGTGTGTGCATGTAGTTGTTGTGTGGAGGGTGAAGGTGTTGCTGACTGGCAGAGGTTTAATTACTCTCATGGTTGGCACTCCTTGCCCTCAAGTGGCTCTCTATGGCTTCATCCTTATTTAAAGTCAAGCCAAAAGAAAGACGCAAAAAAAAAAAAACAGACCCCGAAGCCACATACACTCCTGCATAATGTGTGTGTAGGTGTGTGTGTGTATGTCAGACTGAAAAGCTCTTTAACTTGGGATGGATTATCTGTGTGCAATTGTGACTGTTTGAAACACGATAAGAGAAAGACCTCAATGCTGCCCTGATGCCCCACAGCAGCATCACTGGCATTACCACTCCCAGGCAGACCTTCTGTGAACCTGGCTTAAGATCCCCAGCCAGCACATACACACCCAATCATTTAGCTAAGGCCTTGGGAATCTTGGCACAAATACAAACACCTACACAAAGCGAAAGCCCCGATAACAGAGATGTGTGCAGAGGTGACAGCTGCCACTGTAGTGGCTAAAGTCTTATAGATAACAGGTAATGAGTGGGTGCGGCACAGAGATTTATTTAAGCGCTGTCCAAAACTCTCCCAAAATTCTTTCTGGTTGAGAAAACTGTTTTGTGTTGATGCAGGTGAGATTGCGTCATTTACTAATCCTTTGTAATGACAAGTGTGACGCAGAGGTATCTAGAAAATGTGGTTCACAAATGTTTTGGAGCTGTCATAAACACTTGACAGCAAAAAACAAGACGATATATTACATTCAGGGCAAATAATGCAATTAAATGAGAAGAAAATAAGTTATTATCTTTGAAAGATGAGTGGTCTGGCTTCTCAACTTGCAGTAGCAAGTCAGCAGGAGGGGGATAAAAGTGCATTTGAGGGCGAGAGCTAATGCCTGAATGACGTTAAGGTCTACTAATCTTGTCCTACAGTATTTTTCCAATGAAATCATCTCTCATTTGATGAACCATGTAGTTAATGTCACATTTAATGATGTATAATTAACTGTAGGGAGTTTTGAATGAGCTGGGAAATGTTGTGATTAGTGATTTTCCATTTGGTGTTTCTAAACCATTAACAGACCCTGTCAGTGCCTGTAATGACAAACAACAATCTGTGATGGACTGTATGGGACCATTTAGTATCCTGTATATCAATGTCTTTCACCTTTGACATGATGTAAATGCCTTATTACATTTTTATGGCCATTTGATCAGATCAGATTATTTGGTCATTCACTTCTACTGTACAAGTGTTTTAAATCAGTGGCCAGACATGCTTATTTGGACATCTTGAATCACATGGTAGCTTTAGGCTCAGTGTTGTCTGTAGCCGACCATAGCCGACAGTTTCTAATTTCACAGTGCGGTTGTTTTCAACATATGTGAAAGCGATATTATTGCCCCCAAAAGGAAAGCCTTGATGCTCGATGATGCGATGCTAGTCTGATCTATGTCCGTCATGTAATTTGGGTTGCGTTGGGTTACTGGATCAAAACAACCCCCCTGATAGGGTATTTAGTAATATTTAGTAATATTAGTAGTGCTTGAAGTTAACCCAGTATTGCGTTGTTGCTGTCTTGACCCTTGACATACTTAAGATTCCTATTTTTAGTCATGCTGACCCATGCTGTATGTCTTATCTGACTGACTGACTGTCAATTGGTCCACCACTTGAAGTGCAGATTAAAATATGTTTTTGAGTGAAAGGTTATTAGTGGAGGGCCTGAGGATGAACTGTAAAAACACTAGTGATGACCTGTTTTTTTTTCATCTATTGCCATCAACACCTCACAATTTGTCTAATAGTTTGGCTTGTGGGCAAATAGCTGAAAAAACTAATTATCAAATCCTTGATCCTCGAGCTGTGTTTTGCCCTAATTAGCAAATGTCAGCATGTTAACACACTAAAAACTAAGATGGTGAACATTATTCCTTCTAAACATTTGTATGTTAGCAGTGTTGCTGTGAGCATGTTGGCACTGTAATCTTTTTTAACTAAATGTAGAAAGTAATGATCAAAGCAAGTCTATAAAAGTGTACTACTACCTTCAGGCAGCTTGTTCAAACTCTGTTTTGACGGTCCACTCCTGAATCACTCAAACCAAATCAGATATCATCCAAAAGTGAACTGTAGTAATCAAGATTTTATACTTTATCATCATTTATCATTCAACAACACGCCGTTTTTGCCATACATCTTTATTAATGTATACATTATGTACAATAATAAGTTATATATACAGTTATACTTTGATTCGGTGATGAGTGTGTGTGTGTGTGTTTCTACATGTTCTACTATACTGTGTGTGCTACTGAGGTAAGTAATTCATGTTTGGCTTCTGTGTCATCCTATCAGCATCATTTACGTCAGACACGATTTTTTCGAGCTTGGGTCCATTTCATTTAAGTTCAATCCGCCAATTAGATTATTTACAAAAGTTCAACAGTATAAAACATCATACAGATAACTAGAACAAACTGCTTTGAACTGGATTTGATGAAGACAACCCTGTCATTAAAATATGAGCTTTTTTTTTTTTTGTTTTGCCTTGTCAGGAGATATGAAAGAAAGTCACAAATACATGCCTGATAAACATGCACATTAATTAAGTTAAAGTACCAGAGACCCGCTCCAGAGTTTGCAATGTATACGTACAAAAAAAGCATCAGAGGAAGAACTAAGCAGGGGGTCATGTGTTTGATTTTGCAAAGAGCAGTGATGGGACAGTATGCTGACAACATCAGATAAAAATCAGTCCTGTTCTCAAGAAATTAGATGAAAGAATCATGGAATTGCTTTTTTGGAGCTCACCACTGAGTTTTGAAGCTAGGCAAAGAGCACTGACCTACAGCATCTAATCTATTAACATCATCCATTAATGGAGCATTAACACGATGCTCCTCACAGAGTTTGACTTGATGCTTACCGGAGTCACCCCCAGTCTCTGTACGTTAACCAGCTTCAGCTGCTCGTCAGAAGAGCACAACCCACACAACTGCATATTGTTCTCATTTGCCACATTGGTCCCATAGGGGAGAGGGGAGCTTAAATCCTGTCTGAGCATGACTGAGTCGACCACAAAAGCTGAGTAAGGTCAGACGTTATAGGACGACCGTAGCGCTGCTTCCACCACGACTGGCTGCATTCTTGCACCGTTCACAGTGCAGCGACCCCAGGGGCGGTTAGTCATGCCTCTGCCGTGGCATCTCTCCTTTTTTAATGCAGGGTTTTTACAGCTTTTCCACTGGGCTTTCAGTGGTTAAGTGGCCCTAAATGCTTAATTGGGTGCTGGAAATCACAGGCACTTTGCACCCGCTCTGTAAACCACAACACTTTAGCCTATTAGGGGCCCGGAGAGCCACACGCCAAATAATTAGGGCTGGCGGCAGCACTAGACCGCAGCATTGGGGTAAAAGGGGAAAAAGCGGGGAGAGGAAGAATTATGAGGGGAGGGTCACAGACTGGGTCACTGCCGAGGAAGTACTTGCAGTAAGCCTGTGTATGCTCAAGTCGGGGAAAGTGTATTTACACGTGTGTTAAGGCAGAGGCACGAGCAGCAGAGTAACGCTGCATTCATGTATTGTGTGGGATTAACACCGAACACCTAAAAAGATTCAGTGTGTTTTAAGTGCTCAGTCAGTCTTCTGTAATGTTGACTGCTGTTGTGTGTATGCTGGTAACATGGCAACACAGGAGGAGGTTGTTCCCGAGTGCCAGAAGTTTTACCGGAAGAAAGCTGATCTGAACAAATGTTTTAGCATTTCCAGCTGGGCACGGGTGATTGCACTTCAAGTAGTGGAGCTCATATCTGCTGTCTTTCCTGTACGATGACAGTACAGTCAAAGTTATGAATGTTAACTGATGCTGCGGTCGAACCAGATTGCTTTCTTTATACGAATGCAAACATCTAGTTGTGTCAGCTGCGGGATTAACCAGAAGGTTTTGGTCCTGATCAGAAAGTTCAGAGAGAGGACAACTGAGAAAGCATCCTCATTCCTCCCACTTGTAATGCGCTGTTACACCGATATGCCTTCGAGAAAAAGACACTTATTTGGCACTCCTGCAGTAGAGCTGTTCAGTGACCGTTTTCATCAGCACACCGTTTCATCTTTTCATACCATTTTTAAAAAGAAAGTTTCAAAACTTTTGAATAAAACACTGTTAAAGCTGTTATTGCGTCCAGCGCAGTGAATCTAGCATTTGAGAATAATCTTAATCTTTGGTGACTGATTTATGGCTTTTTTAAAACTCTGCAGCACTTTAGAAGGACAAATGAATGAAGGCCATACAAATTATTACTAGCTTTTTGACAATGAAAAACCATAACAGCAAAAAAAACATTGTGCACGGGGATAGTCCACTGACATTCTTCATGTGATGGTGGTAAGGTGTATACTGTATATGTGCAGTCCTCCTTGTCAGAGCAGTATCTGTCCTTACATACATATACTGTAAGGCACCCCAAGTCTCTGAAGTCTCTGCTCCACCACATGTTTAGACACTGGCACAGCGCTGGGATGGGGATGAACACTGGGATGGACAGACCAACTGGCTGTGAAAACTGCTAATGCCCTGCCGTCCGGCAGCCGCCGCCATCTCGCTGGTGCCCAACACGTCCGAGCAGAGCGACTCCACGGCGTCCAACCTCTCGATCTGTACCAGGCGGGTCAGGAGGTCAGGGATGCTGTAGCCCGCCGTGCTCACTCTCTCGAACAGCTGCAGGCCGTCGCTCATGCCACCGATCTCGTCGCGCTTCAGCCCGAAACTCTCGGCGAGATGCCTCCACGTCTTTACCACAGCCGCCTCGCTGCTGTAGGAGGAGCTCAGCATTCGGCTAGCCTTTTCCAGACAGTCAAAGGGAAGCTCTGTGGGGCTCAGGCCTGGAGACAGACAAGGGTGTTCATCAAGGTTTAAAATTCCCCCACAGTGTTGGCAGAAATCAGTTCTTAAATACAACGCTTGGTAAGATGGATGTTTTTCATCTGTGTGAAAGACTTACCCTCTGTCACATTGCAGGCTCTGGCATACAGATCCAGGATCTTTTTCCTTCGACTCTGTAGCATCTGTGTGGTAAAAATAAATAAAAATAAATTACAGTACTGAATATGTGATTTCCAGATGAAGCTGGATCATAATCATATTTTTTTACTCCGGTAAAACATTCATCCACCTACCCCTGGGGTTTTATTGTTGTTGTTAATTGGGTTCCCATTGCTGACGTGGTTGGGACTGGTGATGTGGTTGGGACTGGACTGGCCGGCTGCAATAGTGGGTGTCCCGTTGCAGGTTCGGTCGCGGTCCAAGAGGCCCAGAGACAGCAGGCAAAGGTCAGGCTTGTTTCCCAGGTTGACGAGGCACAGGTTAGGGTTGTTGGTGTCGGCTAATCCTTGCTTCTCTGATGCCGCCTCCTCGTCGCTGTCAATGCTCCGGCTCAACAGCTGCTCGTTCTCTGATGATGCGTCATTTTCACTGCACACAAAGGAAACAGGCCTATTATAGATAGATTCTTATTACCTGTAGGAAACTCATTTTCAAAGACCTCTACACAGACACTGGAATGTGATTGTAATGCTGCACACAGGGACTTCAATGCATTTCACAACCATTTACTTTTTTTTTTTTTTATGTGCTATGTCATTTCCCCCGCACTCTACTGCTTGGCACTCAGATATGTCTATACTTGTGCATCAATTCTGGTTCTAACTGCAGTAGACATAGTTTTGCACTCCATAATGTAACGCTAACTGCAGTAGACATAGTTTTGCACTCCATAATGTAACGCCGTGAGTAACCGCTAATGCGCACAGAATGACTCGTGTCTTCGCAAACTCAACTGGATGAAAATGAAGCAGGAGAAGAATGCTGTCGTTGTTGCCATAGCTGCTGATGTTTCTAAGCTGTTCCTGTGATTGACTGAAATAGCCCTGCGTTTTACAACTTGATACCGCGTAATATCATTTTATTACCTGCCCTCTTCCTCCCTATGCCTGTTCTGGATTTTCTCCCAAAAGCACCTTGTTGACAGAGATGCTCACAGAATGCCATTGTTTCACAGTCCCACGCTCTTTTCCTGAACACACACACAAAATGGCATTGTTTCCCGGACATCTAACACCCACTCTGGCAGCTAAAGCAGTGAGTTAGCATATCCTCTGGCATGCTGCTATACCACACTGTTTACTGCTATTGATGCTGAGGAGTGTGTCAGTGCGTGTGTGTGTGTGTGTGTGTGTGTGTGTGCATGTTTATCTCACCATTCTTTAATTGACCTACCCCCCCATCAATCATATATATTATATATATATATATATATATATATATATCTATATATATATATATATCTATATATATTATATATATATATACACAGCTCATTAATCTCTGTTCACTAGGGGCACTTTAACATTTAGCATAAGCACAATGGCTCGCTGTAGATTTCTATGCATTACTGTATGCTTTCATGTATTCCCACACTTCTCTCTACACATTACCCACTAGCGCCGATAAAGCAGCATTGTCTGCACACGGGTGATGAGATGTATGCAGAAAGACAAAGCTGAGAAAACTGTCGTTCTTTTGTTGTCTGCCAGGACGTTCTTTCACCTGGCGGTGGTTTTAGGTGAGGCCTGGAATAAATACCCCTATCTACCCCCTCTGTCCGTCTCTCTCAGTGTTTGCAAGGCTTCAGGGCTCATCTATGCTACCTTTATATCACCAACCCAAACCCACTTCTCTGCCTGCTCCAAAGCCACATAATAGATCTCTGCTTCATTAAAAAACATGACTTACACACACACACACATATACATATACACAGATACAGAAAAGACTAGCAGCAATGATGCAGTGACTTGTTCTGTGGTGTCTTAATTATGAGCAGACGCTGAAAAAAAAAAATTACAAAAGCTCCTTTCTGTTTTGCAAAGGCACTGTGACGCCACATACAAATAGAAACACACACCCTCGTAATGCACACTCAAAGATAAGGACCCAGTAGTGAATATAAAATGTTCTGCAGTGTACATTTCCCATATATTCAGCACTTGCACAGTTATGAAGCACACGCATACACGTCACTGATGAATGACTTCAAAATGATGCATTAGTATACACTGTTATTGTAGACGGAGCTAATTCATAGACATACATACACACCCAGTTTGAGAATGTTGATGTTAAGTAGGTGTTAAAAGCTGCTGAATGAGAGGCACGTGTTGGTTTAAAAAAAAGGGAAAAGCTATCTACAGTACAGGTCTGTGATAAGAAATTGAAAAAAATGTACATATACCTTTGTAACTGTCTCTTTTGAACATCAGCAGACAAACTAAAAATTCATTCATCTTTAACCTCACCTATCACTTACAACAACATGCCCTGCTGGATATCAAACAAGCTTGTTAACTTATTCTCCACGTTTATTTTCCATATTCAAACTGTCGCAGCAGATTGGCCCCCCACCATGAGCCCGGTTCTGGTCAAGGTTTCTGCCTCTTGCAGTTTTTTCCTTGCCACCATCATCAAGTGCTTGCTCATGGTTGGAATTGTTGGGTCTCTGTAAAAATGTTATAAGAGGTACAGTCTACACCTGCTCTGTATGTAAAGTGTCTTATTTCTTCACCTTTGTACACTCGACATTGCTTGATGTCATTTTCTAACAAATCCTATGTTGATTCTTCTCATCTGCTCTAAGTTTGTTCAACCCGAAGAGTGGCGGTGTGTGTTGAAGGTGTTTGTGAATCAGACGCGTCTCTCACCTTTTCACCGTCTTCTGAGGAGGAGCTTTTAATTTGTCAAACTCATCTTTCTCTGAGTAGATAACCACGTTGTCTAGGAGAGAAAAAAAGAGATGAGGATATAGAGGTTTATAGGTGTTTGTTTTCTCGCAAATACAGAAACATACAGAGAAAAGTCAGTATAAGTCATAATAACATTGCAAAAATATGCTAAAATCTCAACGGATGTTGATCAAACACCATTGTTTCATATATGAAAAGCCACAGTATACTCAAGTACTAAACTGCAGATAAAGGTCTGCAGAGTTAGTGTTGATCTGCCGAACAGCGACCGCTCTGGCCACAAGATGTGATTACAAGAGAATGACAAATTGCACATTACATATTCTCACTTTAATTGTTAGTAAACATACACACCTCATTTTTGCACATTATCAACCAAATAAAAAACTAACATCAACTTATATTCCACCATAATACACACCAAAGATTAATAAATCAAACATGAAATTGTTTTGAAATACGAGTGCAAATCTAAAGATGTAAATTCAGAAAATATCTTGTATCTGATTTCGTGGGCTCTGATCTTTTATCCCTAAGCAAGTGTGAATTAAATCTACACGCTTTAATAGATGCTGGCATGAGTTAGAATACACACAAAAAAACGACTCCTGAGGCTAAAAGGATGTACACCTCCAAACAGAAGAACTGCAGTCAGAATGACACATAAAACGATTACAGTGTCTATTATGTGAAATTGCACTTACATCATGGATACCGATAGGGATAGACAGTGTAATGAGTGAATACCTAAGTGGAACAAATGCTGTGTGTGTGTGAGAGAGAGAGAGAGTGTGTGAATTTAGGCGTTTGTGTCTTTCATCTTGTAGCCTTATTAACTCTATGTCTATCATGAATGACAGCTAGCTCCGGTAGGGCTTGAAGCAATGGGCTTCTCTCCCATACACACACACACACAAACACCTACACACTCCTACACAGTAACCAAACAACAAGTACCAATGCGGACATTTCTGTTTTAATCAAACAATAACTACTCTATCCTGTTTTTCTTAGCTATTACATGATTAAGTTAGAGGCCGTGCGGTACCACATAATGTGTCTGCGGCCACAGATACAGTAGATGTGTGTGTGTGTGTGTGTGCGTGTGTGTGTGGGTGTGTTCTCAATCACACCACATGTAAGTGGTTAGTCAGTCGGTCTGGGAGTGAAATTGAACAGAGCATCATTGTCAGGAGAAATGGCGCCTAAAGCAACGTATGGCTTTAGCTTTGGAAGCTTCACATTCCACCACGATGTACTCATCATACTGCAGGTCCACACACACACACACACAATACACAATACACAATAATTTGCATACATAATGCTGTAATCATAAATAAGCTCATTCAAACTAGACTGACACACAGAGCCAACCCTGTCAGTCAGAGGTGATGGGATCATACGG